>NC_067430.1:30782867-30930367 GCF_009764475.1 Pristis pectinata
CCGCGCTCATTCACCTCCCTCTCATCCCACCTCCTCCACACAGGTCACCTGCGATCAACAAGTCTTCGCTGCTCTTTCTTAGCCAGCGCCAGCTCCACTAGCTTCACAGTCTGCGCCCTATCGTAGGCATTCCCTTTGCACTCTGCACTGCTCCAACTTCCCTGCAGATGAAAGCACATTTCATTTCTAACTTTATCTGTTTCTGATGAAAGGTGACTGACCTGAAACTTTAACTCTCATTAGGTGTCCACAGGTGCTGCCTGACCCCCTGAGTATTTCTAGCAATTTCTTTTTCTGCATTCTATCACTGTCTTCCTTTTGCACTACCTCAGTGAACTTACTTACGTATGGAACGGTCTGTCTGGATGGCAGGCAAACAAAAGCTCTTCACCGTACCTTGGTACATGTCACAGTAATAAACCAATTACCAATTTTATTTCAGATTCAAACATTCTGATGTTACTCAAATTGTGCTTTTGTGATACATAGTAAACTTTTGAATATTGATTTCCTAAACTTGGGATCTTAAACTCCAGTGTTGTCAAGCCAAGTCGTTCAATTTAGGAAATTATGTTTGGAATGTAAAGCCCTTCTGTCCTTCTTCCAGACTGATCACCTTCACCAATGTGTCCATCAGCAAATCCATGGTATCTGAAGGTCTCTGAGTCTGTAGATAGCACTCTTGTCCCTGTGTCAGAAGGTTATGGGTGTGTTAGATCTGGAGATGATGTTGTTCAGATGTCCTTCAGAAGTCAAGAATGAGGCGCAAATCTTAGGGTTACAGCTGTTTTATTAGATGTTCACAGTGGAATAGGTCAGACAGGGGCCCGTGCCAAGTAAAGAAGGAACAAAGGAATGTGAGCACATCCTTTCCTTTCATACTGCAAACCGGTTTGAACCGGTTTATATATGGACACCTGAGGACAGGTACTGACTGAGTCACACTTCAGCTTTGCAGACAAAGAAGTACAGAACCAAATGTACTGCAAGTTATTCGAAGTTTACAGACGAATGGGTGATTATACAAACATATAAGCAAGTGTAAAGAAAGCTAAAACTACAAGGAAAAACACAATAAAACCAACAATCTGGACCCTAATCCAACAGGTGTAAGTCCCCATGCACACCCACTGTGGGAGTGCCACATATTAGATGTGACACCAAACTGAGGTCCTCAAATTGTGCTCTCAGAAGGAGTAAACGAATACAGAGGGACTGCACTGAAGAAGATCAGGGGAGTTCCCCAGAGTTTCCTAGCCAATAGTTACCCCTCAACCAACCTCCCCAGTGAAAATTGTCCCTACGATTACAGAGCTGGTCTTTGGAACTTACTGTGTTTCTTACATTGCAACAATGTCTGCACTTCAAGGGTAGTTCACTGGTTGTGGAGACCTTAGGGACATTCTGAAAGAGTGTTTTTAAATGCAAGCTGTTCTTTCTGGACTCCATTTATTCACCAATGTTGTTTCAATGGGTTATAATTAAACTGATTTGCAAATACTGGAAACAAGAAGTTACATTTTTTTATTCTCTGATGGGATATTGGTATTGTCAGAGTTTACTGCCCATCCTTACTGCCTCTGACACTGGACCATTTCATGAAGAGTCAACCACATTGGCCAGAAGTCACATACAATTTAAACCAAGGAGGAACAATGGTTTTCTTCCATGAAAGACACTAACAAACCAGATTGTGATTTACAACAATCTAATAGCTTCATAATTATCATTACTGATTCCAACTTTATTTAAATACTTGACTTTGATTTCCCCAGCAGCAAGTGAAACATATCTCCAGACTAATAGCTGGATGACAACTGCCACACTATTGCACCCTTTGTATACAATGTCCTTAACTTGAAAGTGTCTCAATCTCATTAACATTTCAGTCCAACTGTTTCTTCAGTCTCAGTCAAACTCTGGAACTCAATAAATTAGAAATTCAAGGTTATTTAATCTTCTGCACCCACAGATATAACAGCCAATAATGATTTTACTTCAAAGTGATTCATAATTTACGAGGTAGCAATGCAGAATGGTCTTAATTCACAGATCCCTGAGGGCAATGAAACTGACAAAAATCTCACACAGGCACGCAACCTTTGAGAATATTGTAGATTAAGGTTTTTTTTTAATAACACAACGTTTCTCTTTGCTGAAATTATTCCGTGACCCTGGAAGATGAGCATGCTGTCAGTTAAACTCCAGATTGACATCAAGTGGAGGGTTTGTTGATGCATTTACTGTTGCAAACTCTCAGCAGAAATACGTCAAAAGTCAGAGGCAGTAACCAGTATTACAGTGCCAGCAAGCTGGGTAAAGGCTGACATCTCTAGAACATCTTGCTTGATCTCTGAACACCACAACGCATTCACAGCCAACTTCTGAGATATGGTCCTTGCTAATCTGTGCTTGGCAAGATGCAGAAAGAACAGGTGAATGGTCTCATTTCCCCATGCAATTCTGATTCCATGATGTTTTGAATGAGATAATGATCACCTAATCTGTTTTAGCAGTACTGAGGGATAAATATACTGGGGACACTTGGTCATCTGGAGGGCCAGACAGTGCCTTGGTTCAATATGTCATCCAAAGAATGGCAACCCTTATTTTGGCCACTTGACATTGCTCTGGATTGGAGCTCACAGCTGTCTGGCCCAAAGGTGTGAGCCCAGCACCGAACCAAAGCTAACTCAGACACCAATCTCAGTGTGATGTAAAAATCTTGGCCAGTACTTCAGCAACAAACAAGATGCTGGAAGAACTCAATGGGTCAGGTAGCATCCGTGGAGGGGAATGGGCAGTCAATGTTTTGGGTCTCGGCCCGAAATGTCGACTGTCCATTTCCCTCATGGATGCTGCCTGCCCCTTTGAGTTCCTCCAGCATCTCGTTTGTTGCTACAGATTCCAGCATCTGCAGTCTCCTGTGTCTCCCATTTGACCAGTACTTCACCTGGCCTTGTGTTCTGTGGCATCATTATTTTCAGTGAGTCAAAGGCTATGGGTTCAATACCAAGCTGTTACTAGATATTTCTTGTCCAGTTCTGGAATAAATCACCAATCCAGTAACTTGATGCCAAATTCAATTGGAACCTAGTGAGGTAGTCATGTAAACATTGAGGAACATCAGTTGGAGGTGGATCAGACACAACTAATACGATCCACATGATTCCACCCACATAAATATCCACCAAACCTTCAAAACTCAATAAAAGAACAAACAATCTGTTGCAACCAAAATCAGCATTTGGTAATTGGTTTATTATTGTCACATGTACCGAGGTACAGTGAAAAACTTTGCTTTGCGTGCTATCCATACAGATCATCTAAACGTCAGTACATTGAGGTAATACAAAGGAAAAACAATAACAGAATGCAGAATCTAGTGTTACAGTTACAGAGATAGTGCAATGCAGGCAGACAATAAGATGCAAGGCTATAATGAGGTAGATTGGGAGGTCAAGGGTCCATTTTATCATACAAGAGCTCCATTCAATAATCTTCTAACAGCGAGATAGAAGCTGTCCTCAGCCTGGTGGTATGTGCTTTCAGGCTTCTGTATCTTCTGCCTGATGGTACACAACACTATTGTAAATCAAGGACTTTAAAGATGCATTCAGAACTTAGACAAATCAAATCATTAAGTTTTTGCTCAACCGTTCTTGGTTGAGGGCACACCTTGTTTGAGGTGGATAAAGGCAAACTCTTTCCATGGTGAGGTGACCTTTTTGGACCACCCATTGTTGACTCTACATGATTCCCACAGGTTTTCCAGCAGCAGAGCGATGAGAAGCAGGAATCCCGATGGGTTTGCTTTTCCTCTTCCTAAAAACACAGGAGCCCAGAAGCCAATTTACCTTCTCACTGCCCTGGCTCATGTCGCATTGATCTGAGTCTTTTTTTCTCAGGCAGTTTTTTGGGATCAAGGATGATGTGTTTCCACTCTGGTGCACTGTGGTGGGTGCTAGAGTGGATGCTGAAGACTTCTCCACAGATGGTGCAGAGGATGTACCTGACGGGCAGGTGGCTAGTTTGTGACGTGGTTTGATCCCTCTGCCATTTACACAGGACCTCTGTGTGCTCCCGTAGCATACAACAGTCACAGAGTCATAGAGTTGTACAGCACAGAAACAGGTCCTTCAGCCAACCACACCCATGCTGACTTTCCACCATCTATACTACCATTTGCCTGCATTAGGTCTGTATCCTTCTATGCCTTGACTTTTTAAGTGTCTGTCTAAATGGATCTGAAACGCAATGGTTGCATCTGACTCCACCACTTCCTTTGGCTGCGAGTTCTGGATATCAATGCAAAAGCTTTCCCCTCTGATCCCCTTAAAAATTCCTTCCCCAAACCTCAAACCTATGCTTTCTTGTTTTTCACACCTCTACAATAGGAAAAGATTCTGACTATCTACCCTATCTATGCCTCTTATAGTTTTATACACCTCCATCAGGTCCTTCCTCAACCTCCTTTGCTTTCAGAGAAAACAAGCCCAGCCTCTCTAACCTCTTCCTCTAACTAAAGTCCTCCAACCTAGCCATCATCCTGGTGAATCTCCTCTGCACTCTCTCCTGCACAATCACATCCTTCCTACACTGTGGTAGCCAAGACTTTACACAACATTCCAAGTGCAGTCTAACAAGTGTTTTGTAAAGTTGCAGCATGACGTCCCAACTTTTATACTCTGTGCCCTGACCTATGAAGGCAAGCATGGCCTATGCCTTCTTTACCATCCTATCTGCCTCTGTTGCCACTTTCAGGGAACTGTGGACTCGAACCCCAAAGTCCCTCGGTTCATCGACATTCCTTAGCACCCTATGGATATGTCTCACCCCTGCTGGACTTCCAAAAATACATCAGCTAGCACTTGTCAGAATTGCATTTCATGAAACTTAGAACACAGAACAGTACAGCATGAGAAGAGGCCCTTCAGCTTATGATGTCTTGCCGACCATGATGCCGATTTAAGTTGCGTGGATGTCAATCCCTCGGTTCCTCGCCCATTGTCTCCACGCCTTTTCGTTTGCCACTGCTCCATCTAACTTCCATCTGATCCACATCTAGACCACCGTCCTCGCTATCTACAACACCACCAACTGTCACGTCAACACAGACTTACAAATCATATCTCCTAAGTTCACATCCAATTCATTAAGACCAAGGATGGTCTTCAAGTCCATTCCGAATGCCCCCTCTCCACTTTCAGCAGCGAGGGACGGGGGTTCCCAAGAGTCAGTGGAGATGTTCCATTTTACAAGAAGGCTTTGAGCACATCCTTCAATCTTTTCCTCTATATGCTTGGCAATCTCTTGCCACAACAGAACTCAATATAACGTGTCAGTACTGCCCCATCAACCAGACTCCAAACAGCAAAATATTCTGATGTGAAATCTCCATCCTTATTTCACTGTTTATTCTCTTGAAGATGCAGTGTGCTTCCTTGCTTGAAATTGTGACTGGTGTTCCAGTGACCTTCTAGCTCATGGACCAAACCAGGAAGTTGAGTCGAATTTGACAGGTTGCCAGAACAATAGAGACACAAGAGAGACTGCAGAAGCTGGAATCTGGAGCTAAAAACAAACTGCTGGAGGGACTCAATGAGCAACATTTGTTGGGGGGACGAGTTGTCGATGTTTTGTTTCAATACCCTGCGTCAGGGATTGCAACAATACCAAGCTACACATCTGTAAGCTGCCTGATCGCTTTGACATGCTTTAACACTACCTTCAAAGACTCTTTTCCTTCACATCACCATGGAAGCACTGATGAACATCTTAGAGTTAAGTCCTACTTTTTCTTTTAATTTAACAACTGTCAGAAGATCTGACAAATAAGATTAATTGGTTTAAAAAGTATTACCAATTTGCACAAGAGTTGCTGGCTAATAACCTGAAATGACTTTCTGCTCATTACAATCGTTTGCTGCACAATTATTTTCCTTCAGGTCACTTAGTGCATTTAGCGGTTGGAAAGAAAAATACAAGTATCACATAATTACAGATGTTTTCCAGCAGAATCCCCAGAAACGTAGAGAAAGAGTGAAAATCAAATTTAAAAGCATGGTTGTTGGCCCAAGGTCCAACAAAGTGATAATCCTCAGAATATTTACATTCTGTCACAAAGAGTTTTGTTAAAGATTATTGATTTGCATAAACATATTCCAAGTATCTTCTAGTAAAACCTATTAAGAGATTAATGTAGGAGGGCAGTAACCCCTTGAGTGCCAGTGTGAATGGGCACCAATTCACAGTTTCAGAGAGTCAACAGACTGAAGTCAGACTGCCAGCTCTGCTTTCTCTCTGGTTGGTGAAAGCAGAGCTTTCAAACAAGGTCTTCGGCTGCATTCACTGGTCCACAGTTCCAGTTAAGCATCAATGTAAGTAAAGATTGGAAAGAACAATATCCCTCACCTAATGCTCAATGCGAAACCAAGGCAAAACTTGCTGGAGATATTCAACAGGTCAGGAAGCATCTGTAGAGAGAAAACAGAGTTATCCTCTCAGGTCAACAGCCTTTAATCAGAACCTGGCAGATGAGGAAGTAAGTGTGGTTTAAGTTCTAAAGAGGAAGAGAGCTGGAGAGAAGAAAGGCTGTGCCTGTGATGGCAGGGAGACCTGTAATAGTTGGTGACATAACTGGTCTGCTCCATTGTAAGGTCACACACCTATGACATTAACACAGTTTTTCTCTCTCCACAGCTGCTGCCTGGCCTACTGAGTATTTACTGCATTATCTTTAATTTCAGGTTTCCAGCAGTTGCTGGGTTCGGCATCTCACATTTTCTGCAGGTTGTTCTCTCTTTCACCAAGCTCATCCCTCTACTGACTCTTCTCCAGAGAGGTTAACTGTGATTAATGAGCATTCATCACTCTCTCTTAGGCAGATATGCCACCTGAACCACTTTGGTCTGCACCATACCACAGACATACCCTCTGTTCTCTGCACCGTGCTCCTCTGTAAATTGAAGTCTCCTCACTTTTCCCTTGGAAATGTCTTATGTCTTATAAGGATAGGTTGAGCGAGCTGGGGCTTTTCTCTTTGGAGAGAAGGAGGATGAGAGGTGACTTGATAGAGGTGTACAAGATGATAAGAGGCATAGATCGAGTAGATAGTCAGAGACTTTTCCCCAGGGCGACAATGGCTAACACGAGGGGACATAATTTTAAGGTGATTGGAGGAAGGTATAAGGGGGATGTCAGGACAAGTTCTTATACACAGGGAGTGGTGGGTGTGTGGAACACATTGCCGGTAGAGGTTGTGGGAGCAGGTACATTAGGGACATCTAAGAGACTCTTAGATAGATACATGAATGATAGAAAAATAGGGGGCTATGTGGGAGGGAAGGGTTAGATAGATCTTAGAGCAGGATAAAATGTTGGCACAACATTGTGGGCCGAAGGGCCTGTACTGTGCTGTAGTGGTCTATGTTCTATGAAGGGTCAGTAACCTGCAACATTAGTTCAGTTTCTCCTTCCCTAGGCGCTGCCTGACCTGCTGAGCATCTCGGGGATTTTCTGCTTTTATCTCTGATTTCCAGCATCCACAGATTTTTGCTTTCCAATGCCAAAGCAGGTCTGAAGCCAAGTCTTCAGTGCCATCCTGGCTCACTTGTTAAAACATGAAGGCCCACACTTTAAACTAACTGAGTAAAATTCCAACATTGTTTTACTTTGTGCTGTGAGATGTGACACCATCCATTTCCGGGTGTTCGGTGCCGATCTGGGGATTTGACCAGGTACTTCCTGGTGTTGGGCACATTTGTGGATCTGACGGATTTCTGAACAGAGGTACACATGATGTCACTGCCTCTTGCGCAATGCTCCTTCTGCAGCAGTTTTGGAGAATGTGGAGTGTGTTGTAACAGGAGTGCCATTCTGCGGGGGCTGCTGCTGAAGTTCTGGTTGCACTTCAGCCCGGCGCTGTTGGTCTACGGGCACCCGGTGCGGCGCGGGGAGGGGCGCGCGACGGATCTCCTGGTGGGTCTCCTGCTGGGCCTGGCCAAGCTGGCCATCCACGGGACGCGGCGGCGGGTGGCCGAGGGTACCGGCAGGTCGGCCTGCCTGCCCGTCTTCCGCGCTTACGTGCTCGCGCGGGTGCGTTGAGAGAGGGAGCACGCGGTTTCCGCGGGCACCCTAGCTGAGTTCCGCGCTCGGTGGGCCCCTCAGGAGATCGCGTGTGTCGTGGACGGTACGGACGCGATTCTTATTTGAAGCGTTGCGTGTCGCGTTAACGGGTGTAGCGTCGCGTGTGTGTTTCGTTAGTATTAGTTTGCATTCTCTACCGTAGTACATCGTTGCTTAGTTTCTTCTTTTCTGTATTAGATGTAGTGTATTGAGACTGGTTGTCTTTTGTAGTGCTTTTAGTGAATAAACGTTTATTATTAAAAAAAACAGAAGCGCCATTGCTTCAGGAGTGCCTCTTCAAAGTGTTCACATCTGCCTCAGTTTGTCGTATGATTGCATTTGTTACATTAATAGCCATAAGATCCATTCTATTTAAGTGGAAAGATCCTAAACTTCCTACTACATTACAATGGTTTTACCAAACTATGACATGTTTAAACTTAGAAAAAATTAGGAGTGGTACTACTGATCCTTCGGTTAATTTTGAAGAAGCTTGGAGCCCATTTATCCAGCATTTTCATATGATGTAAGCTGACCTTTTCTTAATCCCTTTCAATAATTTTCTATTCAAATGTAGAGGAGTGGAGTTAATGACATAATAGTTTTTTTTAATCAATGAAATACAACAGCCCAGCTTTTGTTTAGTTCTTGGTTAGTTTTTGTGAATTATTACCATTCATTTTGTTTTGTTACTTTTTTTTAGTTTGGGTTTTTTTTCTCATATAATCAAATTTCTTTTAAATCTTTTTCACGTTCAATTATTAAGAGATTGGGAGGTTGAGATTCCATATTTTACTCTTTATGTTTGTATATGTTAACTGTTATCATCATAATCCTGATCTCTTTACATCACGTGTATAATCACTATCGTTATGTATACTAATTTGAAATTAATAAAAAGATTGAAAAAGAAAGAAAGAGAAAGTGTTCACACGCTGTTGTGTGAAAAGGTTCTTTTGGAATCGTAAAGATGGAGGGTTCTGGACGCAGGCTTTGGATTTTAAAAGTAGTTTAATCACAAAGGCAAACGTGGGGACAGAATGAATAGGAACAGATGCACACTCACACACACGCAGGAGACCGCGAACGTGAGGGGGAATCGCAACAAGGATGAGATCCACGCACACACTCACACACACAAACACACAATAAACAAGGTACAGCTTATCAAGGGATAAACACTTCAATACCTGAATACCTTGACCCAAACAAGCATTGGCCCTAACACTCCCTGGAATCTGACTAAGACGCTCCCAAACCACGTGGTGATGCCCACTCTTGCCAGTGGTCTCTGCAGCATTGCCTCACTACTTATGGGGCAGTCAAAAGAGAGAGAACAGGGGATTGCAACACTCTTTATAGTGTTAGGTCAATGGTCAGGCAGGTTCAGGGACAAAGGTGCCTGTCCAAAGCCAGTCCCTATGCCCACACCTGATGGGTGGGGTGGAGCCACACCTTGGTTGACAGTGGTGTCACTTCCAATCTGAGGGGCAATGCTGTCCTCCGACCAGAGGAGTCAGTGTTGTTACTGTCACATGACAGCCATATGCTCTCCTACTACACGCGCAGACTGGATCACCTGACAGGTGGGCACATTGGTTTCTTTCACCCTTTGGGAAGTGACCCTCCCTCCATTGCCCCTCCCATCCATCTCCACCCATAACTGGCCTTCAGGAGGCAGGGCATTGAGTATAGAAGTTGGGATGTTATGCTGCAGTTGTACAACACATTGGTGAAGCCGCATTTGGAATATTGTGTGCAGTTTTGGTCACCCTGCTGTAGGAAAAATGCCACTAAGCTGGAAGGAGTGTAGAGGAGATTTATGAGGATGTTGCCAGGACTTGAGGAACTGAGTTATGGAGGGAGGTTGAGCAGGTTGGGGCTATTCATTGGAGTGTAGGTGAATGAGAGGTGATCTTACAGAGGTGTATAAAATCATGAGGGGCACAGGTAGGGTGAATGCACACAGTCTTTTATCCCAGGGAAAGGGAATAAAAAACTAGAGGGCACAGGTTTAAGGTGAGAGCGGAGAGATTTAATAGGAACCTGAGGGGCAACTTTTTCACCCAGAGGGTTGTGAGCGTATGGAATGAGCTGCCAGGGGAAGTGGTTGAGGCAGGTACAATAATAACATTTGAAAGACACTTGGACAGGTACATGGACAGAAACGTTTAGAAAGATGTGGGCTAAATGCTGGCAAAAGGGACTAGCTTAGATGGGCATCTTGGCCGGCATGGATGAGCTGGGCTGAAGGTTCTGTTTCCGTGCTGTATGACCTTATGACTCTATAACTCCAACCCCTGACCCCACTGTCTCCACTGATGAAAATGCTGGTTCCACTCACCAACCAACTTCATCTAAAGCACCCCCTACAACTCCCAAACTGAGCCTGTGGCCACTGCCTCTGCCCTGACGCCAACCTCAGGAAGGACACAGAGAGGCATTGTCCTGCCCAGTCTTTTGTGCCAAAGGCCATGGGCACACATGCGGTTGGAGGCCCAATGGCTGCCATACCTATTGGATTCCCACCCCAGTGCCCAGCTGGTAAACCACAAGGGTGCACTGGATTATCCAGGCAGCATACTGCATCAGGGCAAAGCTGACACCATACACCCCAATCAAAACTGTACTACTAAACACATAAAACCTCCCTGATTAATGTATTGAAGTGAAGTTATTGCATCCTTCAGGGAACTTTACGTTATCATCTCATTGGTGTTAGTTAAGCCTTGTTTCCATTGATGGATTTCAGTGGCCTACAGTGACCCTGGGACATCTCATCATCACCAAGCCCCCAACAATGTTGTAAAACAGAGGGACCTAAAGGTACAAGTAGGTAGTTCCCTGAAAGTGGTGACACCATGAGACATGGTGGTGAAGAAGGTATACGGCACACTTGCCTCGTATCTAAGGAAGGATGTGCTGGCCCTGGAGATGGCCCAGAGGAGATTTACAACAATGATCCCGGGAATTAAAAGGGGAAATGTATGAGGAGCGTTTGATGTCTCTGGGCCTGTACTCGATGGAGTTCAGAAGGATGTGGGGAATCTCATTGAAACCTATCGAATACTGAAAGGCCTGGATAGAGTGGATGTGGAGAGGATGTTTCCATTAGTGGGAGAGTCTAGGATCCGAGGGCACAGCCTCAGAACTGAGATGAGGAGGAATTTCTTCAGCCAGAGGGTGGTGAGTCTATGGAATTCGTTACCACAGAACGCTGTGGAGGTCAAGTCATTGGGTGTATTTAAGTTAGAGATTGATGGGTTCTTGATTGGTGAGGGGGTTAAGGGATACGGGGAGAAGACAAGAGAATGGGTTTGAAGAAGAACATCAGACATAAGTGAATGGTGGAGCAGAATCGATGGACCAAGTGGCTTAATTCTGCTCCTATATCTTATGGTCTGATGGTCTTATCGACGAGGCATTGAGTACAAGAGCTGGGACATCACGCCAGGCTGTGCAAGATGTTGGTGAGACTGCACTTGGAGTATAGTTTGCAGTTCTGGTCTCCATACTACAGGAAGGATGTGATGAAGCTGGTGAGTACACAGAAAATATTCACAAGGACGTTGCTGGGACTGGAGGGCTTTAGTTATAAGGAGGGACTATATAGTCTGGGCCTAGTTTTCTGGAGCAAAGGGGGCTGAGGGGTGATCTTATAGAAGTTTATCAAATCATGAGGGGCAGAGATAAGGTGGATGGCCACAGTCTTTTCCCCAGGGTAGGGGAGTCTAAAACTAGGGGGCACAGGTTTAAGGTGAGAAAGGAAAGATTTAAAAGGGACCTGAGGGACAATTATTTTACACAGAGGGTGGTGGGTATATGGAACAAGCTGCCAGGGGAAGTGGTAGAGGTGTGTACAATTACAATGTTTAAAAGATATTTGGACAGGCACATGGACAGCAAAGGTTTAGCAGGATATGGGTCAAATGCAGGCAAATGGGACTAGCTCAGGTAAGCCCCTTGGTCAGCATGGACAAGTTGGGCTGAAGGGCCTGTTTCTGTGCTGTATAACTCTATGACCAATTCCTGATTCAGATTCCAACTCTACGCATGGAGCTCATGAGGAAGTTTTGTTTAACCACATCGAAGAAAACTGAAGGAATTGAGCGATAATGTTCGATAATCACCAATCACAATCACTTTTACAGGGTGGAGAAGTCTCCCCTTCATTCTCTGCTCCTTCCTGGGCAGTCCCTTGGGATTGAGGAAGACCCATTTCGTCTCCAGTTCTGGGGGCTCTGGGTTGACTGAAGAACCCTATGTGGGATCCTCAGTCTCTGTCAGAAGTGGTTCAGCAAGGGTTTAGCATGTGGAAGGCCTGTTTGCAATACCTTGTACACCTTCTGTAGTTTACAAGTGGACTTGCTATGCTCCTGACTCACCTCTGTCTTGATTGGTCTCACAGACCATGCATTCCTGAATTGGTGAGGGTTACAGATTTTAGGAGGCTTTCAGCACAGCTTCATACGTTTTTTCCCTGTCCTCCTGGAGGTCTCTTCCCATGCTAGAGCTCGGAGGAGAGGGCTTGTCGCAGGAGCTTAGTGCCATGCAGACAAGGTTGGCCATGCACTGGGGCTGGTTAAGCAACCGCAGCCTCGGTGAGGGTGCTGTCAATCAACCTCTCCACCAATGCATTTGGCGATTTGTTCAGAGACAACGTTGGTTGCATTTCTCCGGTGTTTTAAGGTGCCGGCTGTAGGTTTATTAAAGCCTTTATCAAAGCTCTCCATCAAGGAATAATCCCTGGATGCTCTCTATAAAACTTCCTTTATACAGGGGATTTGACTGTAATGAATTCTAATACGAAATGAAATGTCTAGTACCAGAGGGGGAAAGTACAAAGGAGGTGTGTGAGGCAAGTTTTTTACACAGAGAGTAGTGGGGGCCTGGACTGTGCTGCCAGGGTGGGGGTGGAGGCAGATAGCATTGGAGCATTTATAAGACTCTCAGATAGGCACATGGATATGCAGAGAAGGGCGGGATATAGTCAATGTGCGGGGAAGAGGGATTAGATTAATTAGGACTCATTGGTTTATTTAGTTCAGCACAACATCGTGGGCCGAAGGGCCTGTCCCGTGCAGTACTGTCCTATGTTCTATAAATGTTTGGACTTAGCTTGCAGCTCATGCTCCATAAATGCACCATTTTTTCTGTCCTGACCAAGTGTGGATAAAAATGCCCAATTTTGGTTCTGTTTTGGTCACACCCAGAATGGACCCAAGTAGCAAGCACTGATCATGTCATCCATCCCCCCACTATCCCGACCTCCCTCCCATTCCTGTACCCGGGAGTTCAGGGAATGTAGCATCCACTGTGAAGGCTAATGTTGCATCTGTTGATGGGATGTTTCCCATCCTGAGGGAATCTAGGATGGTGGTGGGGGTGGGGGGGGGTGGCATTTTCTCAGAATCAGGCATCATCCACTTATGGAATTTCTCCTTTCACAGGTCATAAAACTTTGGAACCCTGGAGAGTTGTGAAGGCTGAATCATCAGATATATTCAAGGCTGAGAGAGACACATTTTTAGACTCATTGAAGTATCGAGGGTTATGGGGAACAGGCAAGAGAGTGGAGCTGAGACTGGGATCAGATCGGCCCTGATTTCATCAAACGGTGGAGCTGGCTCGAGGGGTCATCTGCTGCTCCTAGTTCCCATGTTCTCCTGTTTACAAGCACTGAAAATAACTTGAGTTCTGCAAAAGGGAACCTGCAGCCAAATAAGGAAAATGAAGCAGTTGGACAGCGCATGTGCTTTGTCAGTTTGCATCAGGAGGGGAATGGAGTCAGGGAACTGCAGAATATTGCAACATCACACAGTGACCTCAGCACGACATCTTGGTCAGAAGTGAGAGATGATAAGTTCATTTTTCAATGGATGTGACGATTGTTAATTCAGAGAATGGTAGGCCGTATGCCCAATGTCGTCTCAGAGGACGCCTCATCGGAAAAACTAGTTTTAAATAATCAGCCCTTATCTCCCCCGAGTTATAAAACATCAACTACAAGTATTGGCTGTGTGTTTAATTATATTTTCTCTCATCCAAAGTATTGCGGTAAATAATGAGCAGAGTACTTTGGAAAGAATTTAAAGACAGCTTTAGTCTGCCACTGCACTGACTCAGAATTCCTCAAAGAAACATAGACATCAGTTCCAGGGCCTTGATCCTGCCAGATATCATTTCTGGGTTGAGTTGGCAAATATCTGGAAGTTGACTTAGTTGTTTCCACATGTGATTTGCCTCAGTGTTTGACACTGACCCCAGTGTCATGTATACATCCTGTGACATCAGAGGGGTGCAGCAGCCATTTCTGCCTTTTCCAACAGAAAGTTGCTGGTGAAGGTGCAAACTACCGCCTGTGTTTTTCACTTACAGTAAAACAAGGAGCAAACTCTGCAGTAAGTCTATAAAGAAACACAAATTAAAGTCTTCCCACTGAGTTATTGATATTGTGCCCAGGCTAATTTTTCTGTGCTTCACTTTGTCCACAAATATCACTAACAATGATCACAGCATCTCAATATCATGTACCTCAGTGTGAGATGCTGTGACCACTGGTCCCTTGATGGTCTACATCCCACAGTGGCTTGGCGCTGAGTGCAGCTTGGGGTTCTTTCTCCCCATCCCCCAGCCTCCCCCACTTTCCCCACCTTGATACTGTGGTACTGTGGAGTGTCCTTCCTCACTCACTTCCCAGCCATCAGTACGGCAACAACATGGCCACGACTGGGATCCCAGCAGGTAAAACTTAACCGCATGGTCCAGTGTGAAATTGTCTGAACACTTTTTACCAGATTTTCCCCAACTTACCGACTTTTTGCTGGCCTCCCAACTTGGTGCTGGCTCTACACCAGCATTCACTCAGTGTACCACAAAAGGACGAAGACTAATTTCTAGGCAAGACTCTCTGCTGACAGCCCTGTGTCGGTCAGTGAGTTGGTGTTGGTGGTAAGACACATGTATGACTGGTCAGAGAGCAAGTAGAAATTGTCGGACGAACAATATTAAACAAACTGCATCTGTTTAAAGAACAGAAGAAACAGAAACTTAAAAAAGAGAAACTCCAGCAGCCTCTCCCAAACCAGGTGGAGTATTTTCACCAGCAGCACAGAGAGTGGAGGGTAGTTACCCATTCATTTGGGGTTTCATTTCAATATCAGCCATTTCTAGCTTTATAGTTACCCAGCTTGTTAGTCAGGGGACCTCCCTTTCATAATCAGCCAGCCATGGGATAGGTAGTGAACACAGCCAATTAGTAAAGGGGCAACACTATCTCCACCAGTGGTAAATGAGCAACAAAAGCAAGAGTTATTTATGAGGGTGTTACCAGGATTTGAGGACCTGAGTTTGGGGGAGGGGTTGGACAGATTAGGACTTTATTTCTTGGAATTTAGGAGATTGAGGGGTGATCTTATAGAGGTGTATACATTCACGAGGGGCATAGATAGGGAGATTGCACACAGTCTTTTTCCTAGGGAAAGGGAACCAAGAACTAGATTAAATTGGTTTATTATTGTCACATGTAACGAGGTACAGTGAAAAACTTTGTTTAGCATGCCGTCCATACAGATCATTTCATTACAACAGTGCATTGAGGTAGTACAAGGGAAAACAATAACAGAATGCAGAATAAATTGTTACAGTTACAGAAAAAGTGCAGTGCAGGTAGACAATAAGGTGCTAGGCCATAACAAGATAGATCGTGACGTCAAGAGTCCCTCTTATTGTACTAGGGGACCATTCAAAGTCTTATAACAGTGGGATAGAAGCTGTCCTTGAGCCTGGTGGTACATGTTTTCAGGCTTTTGTATCTTCTGCCTGATGGGAGGGGGGAGAAGAGAGAATGTCTGGGGTGCGTGAGGTTTTTGATTACGTCGGCTGCTTTTCCAAGAGAGTGAGAAGTGTAGACAGATTCTATGGAGGGGAGGTTGGTTTCTGTGATGTGCTGGGCTGTGTCCACAACTCTCTGCGTTTCTTGCGGTCTCAAGCAGAGCAATTGCTGTACCAAGCTGTGATGCACCTGGATAGGATGCTTTCTGTGGTGCATCTATAAAAATTGGTGAAAGTTAATGGGGACATGCCAAATTTCTTTAGCCTCTTGAGGAAGTAGAGGTGCTGGTGAGCTTTTTTGGCCATGATGTCTACGTGGCTGGACCAGGACTGGCTTATTGGCGATGTTCACTCCTAGGAACTTGAAGCTCTCAACCTCAGCACCATTGATGTAAACAGGAGCATGTGCACCAACCCCCTTCCTGAAGTCAATAACCAGATCTTTTGTTTTAAGATGCAAGGTGAAAGATTTAAAAGGGGTCTATGGGGCAACTTCTTCATGCAGACAGTGGTGTGTATTGGGAACAAGCTGCCAGAGGAAGTGGTTAAGGCAGGTACAATAACAACATTTAAAAGATAACTACATCAGTACGTAGATAGGAGGGGTTTAGTGGGACATGGTCCAAACACGGGCAAATGGGACTAGCTTGGTGGGCACCATGGTCGGCATGGACGAGTTGGGCCGAAGGGCCTGTTTCCATGCCGTGTAACTCTGTGACTCTATAATGTCAGAGAGAGGAGGCTACTTGCCCATTGAGTTCAAGTCAGCTTTCTGTCAACGTATTCCCCTCATTCCCATTCATCTGCTCTTTGCCCAGTGTTTGCCCCTCAGGTCCAAATCCAGTTCCCATTGGAGGCAACGACTGAATCTGTACTGGCCAACCCTGCAGCTTACATTGAGTGCCTGCAAAACTCCTTCTCCTCTCACCTTTGTTTTTTCTGCCGATCAACTTCCATCTGTGCCCTCTGGTGCTCAACCCTCCTCCAATGAGGACAGCTTCTACCTACTTATGTTATCTATACCTCTATGATTTTGAGCACCATTTAAGCACCTCTCAGCACCTTCTGCATGAAGAACCATTTCTCCAATCATGGTTTTAACACCATAATTATCCAGCAGTGCTTCACAGAAATGACTGAGCCAGTCTCGATAACCCATCTGTGCTGAAGTAGCTGATCTCTGCCAAGGATCAGAGAGGGCTATTGCCAGGGGTATTAGAATTCTCCTCAGCACCACTAGGCTCCTAATTCCTATGTTTGTATGTCAACAGGTCTTTGGTAGATTACAAAGAGTTTAGAGAAGTGCTGCCAGGACAATTCTGGGACATTAAGCTCTTGAGGAGAAAGATAAGCAGAGTGGAATGTGTTTTCTTTGGGGGGAAGAGGATTAAGGAAAGACTTGATTTAATCTTTAAATTTAAGACTTAGGTGTAAACTGTTTAAATGTTCAGATGTTATGAATGCAAAACATAGCAAACTTTAAGAGAAATTACCAGAAATGATTTATTTGTTACTGAAGATTGTGATATTTGACTATCTTATCTTATGGAAGAGTCTGGTGATGATTTGTGTTAAAAAAGATAAGATTTCTTTATCAGTCACATGTACATCGAAACACACAGTGAAATGCATCTTTTGCGTAGAGTGTTCTGGGGGCAGCCCGCAAGTGTCACCACGCTTCTTGCGCCAACAAGGCACGCCCACAACTTCCTAATCCGTACATCTTTGGAATGTGGGAGGAAACCGGAGCACCCGGAGGAAACCCACGCAGACACGGGGAGAACGTATAGACTCCTTACAGACAGCGGCGGGAATTGAACCCAGGTTGCTGGTGCTGTAATAGCGTTACGCTAACTGCTACACTACTGTGACTCTGACAAGGATGCATACCAATAATTAAATTCTTTGCAAAATATGTTGATGAGTTTTGTTGGGGTTTACCAGTCAGAAACACTTGCATCTTCTGCTTCGGGATGTCCTAAAGTACCTTGCAGCCAAAGAAACATTTGAAGTGTGGTCGCTTTTAATATGGAAGAATTACCTCAGGCAGTTTGAGCACAGCAAGCTCACACAAACAACAATGTGATAATAATCAGAGGAGATGTCTTTATTTGTTGGTTGAGGAATGAGTATTGATTAGTGCACTCAAGAAAGTTCCCTAGCTCTCCGCTGACACCGGACCTTTTACCACTGAGGAGTAAACAGATCTCAATAAAGGTCTAACACCAAAGATGCCATCTCCAACAAAGCAGCACTCCCTCAGCTCCAGATTGACAGCCCAGATTTTTGTGTTCTCTGGTCAACACCAGTTAACATCTCAACCTCTTTAGCTCAGGTCCAACATCTCTTGAGAGAGGTTCAAGTTTACCCCACCAACCCTGCCCACCCCTAACCTACAGCCTAAGCATCAGCTGATCAGCAAACAATCCATCAGTAAGTCTATGTTTCCAGTACAAATCAACAAGCTTCAAAACCTGGGCCTCTGTACCTCCCTCTGCAACTGAATCCTCAACTTCCTTATCAGGAGACCACATTCAGTGTGGATCAGTGATAACATCTCCTCCTCGCTGACAATCAACACAGGCGCACCTCAAGGTTGCGTGCTTAGCCCACTGCTCTACTCTCTCTGCACTTATAACTGTGTGGCTAGGCACAGCTCAGACACCATCTATAAATTCACTGATGACACCACTGTTGTTGGCAGAACTTCAGATGGCGATGAGGAGGTGTACAGGAGTGAGATAGAGCAGCTGGTTGAGTGGTGTTGCAACAACAACCTCGCACTCAACGTCAGCAAGAGCAAGGAGCTGATTGTGGACTTCAGGAAGGAGATGTCGGGAGAACACACACCAGTCCTCATTGAGGGGTCAGCGGTGGAAAGGGTGAGCAGCTTCAAGTTCCTGGGGGTCAACATCTCAGAGGATCTATCCTGGGCCCAACACGTTGATGCAATCATGAAGAAGGCACGCCAGTGGCTCTACTTCATTGGGAGTTTGAGGAGAATTGGTACGTCACCAAAGACTTTTACAAACTTCTACCTGTACAGTGGAGAACATTCTGACTGGTTGCATCACCGCCTGGTATGGTGGCTCCAATGTGCAGGATCGAAAGAGGCTGAAGAGGGTTGTAGACTCAGCCCGCTCCATCACGGGCACGACCCTCCCCGCTACCGAGGACATCTTCAAGAGGCGGTGCCTCAAGAAGGCAGCATCCATCACTAAGGACCCTCACCATCCGGGACATGCCCTCTTCTCGTTACTACCATCAGGGAGGAGGTACAGGAGCCTGAAGACCCACACTCAACATTTCAGGAACAGCTTCTTCCCCTCCTCCATCAGATTTCTGAACAGTCCCTTTTTGCACTATTTATTTATTTTTGTAACTGATAGTAATTTTATGTCTTTGCACCATACTGTTGCCACAAAACAACACATTTCACATCATATAAGTCGGTGATAATAAACCTGATTCTGATTCTATGTTTTTGTTACTTTAACACTCAGCCCCTCACCTCTAACTTGCAGCCAAGGTAAATGACAACACATCTAAAACCTAATCTACACCCTGTTACCCTCAGCCCTTCGCTCACTGACTCCATCCAACAATAAGTTTGCAGATGACATTATAATAGGTGGTATCATAGTCAGTGAAGAAAGTTATCGCAGATTACAGGAGGATCTTGATCAGTTCGGGAAGTGGGCTGAGGAGTGGCAAATGGATTTCAATACAGATAAGTGTGAGGTGATGCATTTTGGGAAGTCAAAGCAGGGTAGGACTTTCACAATGAACGGTCGGGCCCTGGGGAGTGTTGTAGAACAGAGGGACCAAGGAGTACAATTATATAGTTCTCTGAAAGTGGCGTCACAGGTAGACAGGACGGTGAAGAAGGCACTTGGCATGTCGGCCTTCATCAGTCAGGGCACTGAGTATAAGAGTTGGGACATTATGTTGCAGTTGTACAAGTCGTTGGTGAGGCCACACTTGGAGTGCTGTGTACAGTTTTAGTTACCCTGTTATAGGAAAGATGTCATTAAGCTGGAAAGAGCTCAAAAAGGATTTAGAAGGATGTTGCCAGGACTATATTGGGAGAGGTTGGGCAGGCTAGGACTTTATACCTTGGAGTGTGGGAGACTGAAGGGTGACTTTATACAGGTGTGTAAAATTATAAGGGGCATAGACAAGAAGAATGCACATGTTTTTTTTTACCCAGGTAAAGAGAATCAAAATCTAGAGAGCAAAGTTTAAGATGAGAGGGGAAAGATTTAAAAGGAACCTGATGAGCAACTTCTTCAAACAGAGGGTGATGCACACATGGAACGAGCTTTCAGAGGAAGTGGGTGAGGCAGGGACACTTGGACAGGTACATGGATAGGAGAGGTTAGAGGGATATGGGACAAATATGGGCAAATGGGACTAGCTTAGATGGGCATGGACGAGCTGGGCTGAAGGGCCTGTTTCCGTGCTGTGTGACTCTAAGAATAGATTGATTTTAAAATTCTCATGGTTACAAATCTTTCCTTGGCCTCACCCTTCTCTGTGATCTCATCCAACACAACAGCTCTTTGGGATCTCTGAGCTCATCTGATGGAGGCCTGTCACTCATCCACAAAGTAAATCTCTTCACCTCTGCCGGCAGTGCCTTCAACTGCCTAGGCCCCAGGCTCTGGAATTCCCTCCCTAAACCTCTCCACCTGCCTCTCCTCTGTAACAACGTTCTGCTCTGGCCAAGCATTCCAATATCTCAAGACCACAGTTCCATCTAGCCCCTCTCCGCCTGAAGCTGTGAGCCTACAACACTCATCCAGCAGGCCTCTCCCTACCATCACAATGCTTTGGGCCTTATACATAGTGGAATATTGTTGCCGGCAACTTGTACACAAAGCATGCACTAGCACTATGTCACCGAACACTCTAACAAACCTCTACAGATGCACTGTTCAAAGTCTCCTGGCTGGTTGCATCACGGTCTGGTCCGGCAATTCGAATGCACAAAAATGTAAGAAGCTGCAGAGAGTAGTGGACTTAGCCCGATACATCACGGGCACATCCCTCCCCACCATCAGTAGTATCTACAGGAGGTGCTGCCTCAAGAAGGCAATGTCCATCATCAAAGATCCCCACCATCTGGGCCATGCCATCTTCTCGCAGCTCCCATCGGGCAGGAGGTACAGAAGCCTGAAGTCCCCACACCACCAGGTTCAACAGCGACTTTCTTTCACCTATTTGGTTCTTGAACCAACTGGCAAGTCCCTAATCACTGCAGTTTAGCAACACTTTGATCACTTTGCAGTAAAATAGACTTTTTTTTGTTCTAGTTGTGTTCTTCCTTGTAAAAATTGTGTATAATTTACATTTAATTTATGTTTTTCTTGTGAATGCTGTTTATCTGATGCTCTGTGCCTGTGATGCTGCTGCAAGTAAGTTTTTCATTGCACCTGTGCACACATGGACTTGTGCATGTGACAATAAACTCGACTTTGACTCTGACTTTAGTTTAGCATGGCTTTAGAGGTACGGAATTTCTGCCTGAATCCTCCGTTCTCCTCCTGTGTCATTCTGCATCAGGACTCCAGTTGCTTCTCTGCAGTGAAGGGAGAGGGAGGCAAGTCACACGGTAGGAAACAGAACAAAATGTTCCACTTTGAACCCCAATGAAAGTTTTATTTCATGTCCAGTCCTGGACTTCTTGCGCTATTTGCAGCTTCCTGCCAAGGGGTTAATTAATTAGCACAGCACAGAGCTAATTTACAATTTAACCCTGGATACCCCTTCCATCTCAATCACACATTCATCCCTGTAATCTTCCAAGGGCAGAGAAGAGATTTATCTAAATCATCTGAAGCTCCACATTACGGGGAGGGCAGTACTCTGTCTGTTCCCCTCCATATGCTGTAGAGCTTCAGTCTGTCAGATTCTTGTTTAATCTGATTTTGAGCTGTTTATTTCAGATTAGTCACTCTGTCTTTGTTGAAGAAACACAAGACTTTCAAAGTCCGCTTTCTTGTAAATATTGGCTGCGGAGTGTTTTATGTTCCTAAAAATAATTAAACAAGGCTCCTATTCTGGAACTTTAAATCTTCACTCTAGCCTGGTTTAATGTGAAATCCATCCCCAGTCACCAGCCATGAAGAACCATGAACGTGGTAGCAACTTTGTGCTGTAATTCACTCCCAAAATTTAGATGCACTGAAGTTGAATGAACTGTGTGTTTTTCCAATGACCAGGGTACACCGTAACCCCATTCACCATGGACTTCTACACAGTGTTTGAACTCAATGTTACTGCAACAGCTTTCATTCATATAACACCTTTAACATGGTGAAGTGTCCCAAGGCACTTCACAGGAATATTATTTGACCAAGCCACAGAAGGTGAGATTAGCACAGGTGGCCAAAACCTTGGCCAACAGGGCAGCTGTAAGGGGCATCAGGGGGCAGGGAATTCCAAAGCTCAGGACCCAGGCAGCTGAAGGAACAGCCACCTGGGCCCACTTTGGGGAGGATCAGGAGGATAGAATTGAAGGAGCATTGGGACTTTCTAACATAACCTTTCAAGCTGAGTAAACAGATGGAATTATTGCTTATTTACGGCCTTTGCAAACCAGGCCATCTGGCCCACTGACTTGTTTGAAGATCCATTCGGATGCAACCAAAGAAACTGTAGACAATGTTCACTTGTGAATTCCAGCCCCAGGCTCCCTCAAAGACTTTGAACAGTATTATTTTTGATTCAGTCCCATTCTCTGTAAAGGAATAAATGATCATTGTGCACTTTCTATATCGTTACATGCCACAGTCTGGAAACCTTCAGCTCGAAGTTCTACTGAAGCACCTATTTTATTCATGGTGGGATTCAAGGTGGCATTTGATGCAATCTGCGATTGAGAAGGCAATGGTATTAGACAGAACTAGAATACACATTGGACTGGATCATCAAATTGTAAGTGGTTTTGTAGTGACTTTAAGGAAGATGTGATTAGGCAGACTTGCAACTTTAGCTGTCTCTTGAAAAGTGAGGGAATATTATAGTATTGTACATAATTTATTTAGCATCATAAATGTATAACTGAGTCATCTCCAAACTCCAAGGCCTGGGACTCAACACCTCCCTTTGCAACTGGATCTTTGACTTCCTGACCAGCAGACCGCGACCAGTAAGGATGGATAGCCACACCTCTGTCCATTACCAGATACCATATCATTGATAGTTGTCACCTCCAACCAACAGGCGTCATGGTGCTTTGGGGGCTTATCTTGTGTCACCATTTTGATATTTGGCAGACACCGTTTCGGCTGCTCTCTATAAGGGCTGTGTTTGCAGACAGGTGCACTCAGCAGGCTCGAAGACACACACCAGGACTTGCTCAGATATAACCGACTTCTTTTCAGAGTTTTGTCTGCAGCTACTATCTTTCACAGAACCATGGAGACCTGGCTGCCAGACATTCCCAACATCCTTGTGTCCTGGTTACAGGAGCCTCGAGACACGAACACTGGAAGAATCTGGAAGTGTCAGGCAGCCTGGAAAAGACAGGCCTGCGTTTTAGGAGAAGTACGTGTACTTTCCCAGGTGTGAATCTAAAACATAAACAGAAAATGCTGGAAACACTCAGCAGGTCAAGCAGCGTCTGTGGGGAGAGAAACAGAGTTAACGCTTCAGGTCAGAGACCTTTTGTCAGAACAGGGAAGGAAGAAGCTTGTTAAGCTGTTGGGAGGGTGGGTTAACACGGGTGTCTCTGATGGGGTAAAACTGGGGTGACCATGGGGATCAGCTGTAAACAAGGTTATGTGGTCACTGAGTGAATGGGAGCAGTTAGAGAGTGAGAACGTGGACAGTTTTCTGTTCCTTCTTTTCTTTCTCTGGGAGTGGAGGACATATCCTGCCTTATAAGATAAGACAAGATTTCTTTATTAGTCACATGTACATTGAAACACACAGTGAAATGCATCTTTTGCGTAGAGTGTTCTGGGGGCAGCCCGCAAGTGTCGCCACGCTCCCGGCGCCAACCTGAAAAGTGCCTTGGGATGTTATGCTGCATTAATAGTGATGTCAGAGTGTGTAGCGAGAGACTTAACTGGGCCCCTTGTCCTTGCTCACATGTCTGGGTGTCAGTGGAATGATGCTCAGGTCTGTCACTGTTGGGACGCTCCGCATGGGTCTTGACATACCAAGACTTGAGCCTCATCTGGTGGAGCGGACGTTGCCTGTGTGGTTTCTCTAAGTGTGAAGCAGTCGCTGAACACCAGCTACCGCACTGGCTGCACAGAACAAAGGCCCGACTGTGACGGGGAGGACCAGGACAACAGAGACCTAGCTCTGCTTGAAGGTACTGAGCCTCAGGCACACATTGTTCGTCAGCGCTGCCTGACAACTCAACCAACTTAGGAAGGGGCAGTCAGGCAAACACACACCAGTCCTCATTGAAGGATCTGCAGTGGAAAGGGTGAGTAGCTTCGAGTTCCTGGGTGTCAATGTCTTGGAGGATCTACCCTGGGCCCAGCACATAGATGCAACCATGAAGAAGGCACACCAGCATCTCTACCTTCTTCGAAGTTTAAGGAGATTCAGTGTGCCAGTGAAGACTCTGATAACCCTCTGCAGATGTACAGTGGGGAGCATTCTGACTGGTTGCATCACAGTCTGGGATGGAAACACCAATGCACAGGAACACAAGGTACAGAGAGTGGTGGACTCAGCCAGTTCCATCACGGGTACAGCTGTCCCCACCATCGAGGACATCTACAAGAGGCGATGTCTCAGGAAGGTGACATCCATCATCAGGGACCCCCACCACCCGGGCCGTGCCCTCTTCTCGATGCTGCCATCAGGCAGGAGGTACAGGAGCCTGAAGACCCCACACCTCAAGGTTCAACAACTGCTTCTTCCCCACTGCCGTCAGGTTCTTGAACCCACCTGACAAACCCCAACACTGCCTCGGACTGTATCTCCCTCAACTTGCACTGATGTTGTTATGTTTAGTTTTGCTTATTTTGTCGGGTCTGTATAATTTATGTTAAATTTATGTAATTATGTTTGTGATGTACTGAACTGCTGCTTCAAAAAGTTAATTTTCATGGCATTTATACCCTGGGTGTGTCTGCCCATGACAATAACCTTGAACTTGAACTTGTCTTTCAGAGAGGTTCACCATGATCAAGGAGTGTCAGCTGCTGTAGTCACGCCATGGTGCAAGGGAGAAGAAAGAAATGCCGGTCTTTGTTTGGTGTGGGACTGCGCTTCTTTCTCAATGTCAGGGTTCACCACTTGTAGAATTGAACTATTGCCACCCCTTGTAGTTCCTGCGTGTGCCCGATGCCATTGTACAGAAGCCACGCCCAGCCTTGTGGGGGGACTGACAACTGCAGCTCTGCACACGATGCATCCATCCCTCACAGTCTTCGAGGTGGCTGTGGGTTTAGCTATCTGGATCCCGAACTCTGGAGTTACCTCCCTAAACCTACCCAACTCTCTCTCTCTGTCTTTTGACAATATAACATAGAACAATACAGTACAAGAACAGGCCCTTCGGCCCACCATGTCTGTGCCGAACATGATGCCAAATTCAACTAGATCTCTTCTGCTTGCATACACTCAGATATGGTCTCAGCTTCAATGTGCTCCTTGCTGAACTCCTGCTCTTACGTATGGCTTCCCACACCGGAGAAGTCTGCAGCTGGGTCAGTGCTCACATCAGTGTATGGCCATTAATCTTTTCTGTTAAGATTTCTCATTTTTTCCTCCACTAATGGTGTAGTATGTCTTCAACATGCACTCCCCCCCTTGCACATACTCCTTATGACATGTAGTCCTCCCCCGCCATGGCTTCTGCCATAAGAATTTTCCTTCTGTCCATTCTTAGCCCTTTCACCCTGACCCTTTACTTCAATGATGTTCTTCACCCTAAAACATCTCCCCCTGTTGACATCCTGTAGTAGAAGTACTCCCACCCTTTCTTGTAACTGCCGAGATTTCCAACAAATGAGATGTTGGGCCATCCACCTGAAACATTCGTCCTGTTCCTTCCTCCAGAGATGTCGCCTGACCTGCTGAGTATTTCCAGAGGTCCTGTTTCAGTGACCAGTCTGGGACTAAACACCACTTTACACTACTTTCTTCTTTGACCGTTACTAGGCAGGTCACTTATTCTTACCAATTATTTTAGGTGCCGTTGTTTTGCTCTAGAACTACCTGTGATTATTTGGGAGATTCACAGATTGACCCGACTCGTCACGTACACACTCAGTGTCCCCACTGACCTTTTCAACTTTGACACCATCCCAACCTCATTGCTGGTGTAAAATATGTGTGTTCAGTGAGTTCTTAGCTTCCAAGAAATTCCATAACAAAGTGAAAAACACTATGTTGCTAGAGGAACTCAGCAGGCCAGGCATGCTTCTCCATAACAGAATGTACAGACTGCTACGCAGGAGACACTCAGACAAGGCAATGCAGTTTATCCAAGGTCTTTTCACGGAATACTCCTGTGTACACATGTGACATATAACGTCATAACTAACAGCAGACATAACCTATTTATACTATACAAGGATATCAATCTGCTAAGTCTACACTGCACTCCTGGCAGGTCACTGAACACTAACATTCAGGGCCCAGATCAATTCCAGCCAGGAGGAATGTCTAAAGTTGCTGAGAGGTGAACAAATGCCTGCGATGGGAGTAAATGTCCTGGCTCCGGTGCGCGATAATGCAGGGTTATTATTCTCTTTCTAAGCTTCATCTCTGAATCTGTACACTGAAGGAAGCTTCTGAAACTGCCTGCAGTTTAAGCAAGTCTCCCGGGAAAAGGACTAATTTAACTGTCCGTCAACAAACCAGATGCAACTGAGACCAGGTCAGATACAGGGCCTGAGAAGCAGGTTAGGTGTGGGACCAGAGTACAGCCCTGTCCCTGGTGTCTGATACTCACGTCAATCAAAATACACAAAGAAGCAGACTGAAGATTGGGATAAACCTAGCAGCCATTTCAATCTGTCACAAGCACCTGTTCTGTTTTTATACGTTCTACATTGGAACAGATCTGTGCTCTTCTGTTGTGTGACCTGATCAAACCAGTTAATTGTTGTAATTGTTGCCCCTTCGATCCGTCCGCCGTAACGGCCAGGATCTCCCAGTGGTCAGCCATTTTAGTTGCACTTCCCATTCCCTCACTGACATGTCTGTCCACGGCCTCCTCTACTGCCAAGATGAGGCTAAACGCAGATTAGAGGAACAGCATCTCATATTCCACCTTGGTCGTCTCCAACCCGATGGCACCAACATCAATTTCTCCAACTCCCGGTAACCACTTCCCCTGACCCCACCCTTTGGTTTCTTTGGTTTCTTGGTTTCTTCTCTTTCCCCTCCCCTGCCCTCATGACCTGCCCCTCACCCACACCTCCCTCCCTCTGGCTCCCCACCTCCTTCCCTTTATTCCATGGTCCACTGTCCTCTCCTATCAGATTCCCCCCATCACCTCCCAGATCCTCACATCATTCCCACCTTCCCCCTCCCCCACCCACCTACCTTACCCCTCTCACCTGGATTCAACTGTCACCTGCCAGCTCGTGGTCCTCTCTCTCCCCTACCTTTTTATTCTGGCTTCTCCCCTCTTCCTTTCCAGTCCTGATGAAGGGTCTCGGCTGGAAATGTCGACTGTTCGTTTCCCTCCACAGATGCTGCCTGACCCGCTGAGTCCCTCCAGCATTTTGTGTGTGTTGCAGCTGAAGGTGATTTTTACCCCTTCTCTTGTTGCATGCTGCAAGGGGACAACCTGGCTTCAGATTGTAACTGCAACTGCAAAGGTACCTGTCAGAAAGGAAAGTGCCCAAACGATCATGAGGGGTGCAGTAGATTTTGGGTCAGATTCGGACTTAGGGCTATTGTCAGATTACATGAGGTGAGGATGAGATTGTGACATGGCAAGGAAGGAAAGGGATTGGGTACAGTGCCCAATCACATGAGGATATAGCTAGGTAATTTGAGGAGAGCATCATGTTGCATGGAGAGAGAGCCAGACATTCTGGGCAAGTGGCCAAGCTGTGCTGGGAAAGAGCCAGGCTACATGTGAGTCAGATGACAAGAGGCCATTGGTGCAGCCTTGCATTGGCTCAAGCTGAGTTCAAACTCAGTGAACTATCAGCAGGAATTTCGACAGGGACTCTCTGGATCTCTGGTGATGACCTCAGAGAAGAAACCTAACTGGGCAGAAAGTTGCAATCCCTGCAGTGTGCCAATTTGGCACTGGACCTTTAAGAGTAGCAAAGCAGATACAGAGGCTACGTGATACACAATGCAAAATTCCATCAGCACAAAGGCAGCCGTCACAAGTAATGCAATCACAAAGGCAGACTGTGGAAGATTAAAGTGTTGGCTGACAGACCATCAGTTTTCAGGAATGTGCTAAGAACTCTTATCTAAACATGAAAATACCTAAATTAATCATAGACCTTGTCACAGCTAAAAACGGCCCAGTCAATGGACTTTGCTTAAGTGCATTGTGGACTAGTTAATGAGTTGTTGTTTTAACCGTCTGTCAGCACTCCGATCTTGAGCCTGCGTGCCTTCTATGGATATGGGGAGCACGGCAATCTCAGACTGCTGACTGCTGCACCAAAAGTATTCAAAATAAGTCTGGGCCCCTATTGTCCTAGCGATGTTCCTGACTCTCTGTCAGCCTAGTGTATGGTAGCAAGGGGCCTAACCTTAATGGAAGGTTGAGAGTCATTCCAGGGACCTGAGGCTGACACTCCAGAGGAACA
The DNA here is from genome assembly GCF_009764475.1 of Pristis pectinata. Classification (NCBI taxonomy): domain Eukaryota; kingdom Metazoa; phylum Chordata; class Chondrichthyes; order Rhinopristiformes; family Pristidae; genus Pristis; species Pristis pectinata. Next base: position 30,811,586 of record NC_067430.1, read on the forward strand.
CTGAGGTATGGACCTGAAGTCTCACTTTCTCCTTCAGGTGAATATAAAAGATCTCAAGGTGTAATTTTAAAGAGTTCTCCCCAGTATCCTGGGGACACTATTTGACTTGTCACAAAAGTCTCTTGCAAACTTCTACAGATGTACATTGGAGAGCATTCTGATTGGTTGCATCACCGCCTGGTATGGAAACTCCGATGGACAGGATCGAAAGAGGCTGCAGAGGGTTGTAGACTCAGCCAGCTCCATCACGGGCACAGCCCTCGCCGCCATCGAGGACATCTTCAAGAGGCAGAACCTCAGGAAGGCAGCATCCATCGCTAAGGACCCTCACCACCCGGGACATGCCCTCTTCTTGTTACTACCATCGGGGAGCGGGTACAGGAGCCTGAAGACCCACACTCAACGATTTAGGAACAGCTTCTTCCCCTCTGTCGTCAGATTTCTGAATGGTCCATGAACCCATGAACACTACCTCGTTATTCCTCTTCTGCACTATTTATTTATTTATATAACTTATAGTAATTTTTATGTCTTGTACTGTACTGCTGCCACAAAACAACATATTTCACAACATATGTCAGTGATAATAAACCTGATTCTGATCACTCAAAGAGGTCATCTGTCATTATCTCAGTGCTACTTATGGGAGCTTTCTGTGCCGTGTTTCCTACATTACAACAGTGACTTCAAAAGTTTTCTACTAAAGCCTTTTGGGATGTTCCAGTAGTTGTGAAAGGCACTACAGAAATGTAGATTATTCCTTCAATATAAAACGTGGACTTATTTTGGTCTGAAGGTGGCGGGGTCTTCTGCCAGGCTCCCACAGTGCTGTTGAGGAGGGAGTTTCTGGATTCAGATGTCATGATGGTGATATATTTCCAAGTGTGCATTGGTGGTGAAGGGAGTGAAAAATTCAGGTAGTTACAAATACAGACATGATAGTGCTTTATATTGGCCTGATCTGGGCTGAGTATTCTCATCCAAGCCTCTGACAACATGACGCAGTTAACTACGTGAGCTGCACGTTCTGCAGGACTGTACGTGTGAGGTCTTGGTCCATTCACGGCCTCCTCAGCATTTCACAGCAGTTTCCACAGCACAATGCCAACTTAGATCACTCCGAGAAGCAGCAACTACTGTTAAAAATTAAACTTTTATTTGAACAGAAATCAAAACTAATAAAATTTGTATCTCTTCCATTGATAGTTGAAATTTTTTGCAGCACAGTGGCACAGTGGGTAGAACAGCTCCAATGACTCGGGTTCGATCCCGACCTCTGGCACTGTCTGTGTGGAGTTTGCACGTTCTCCTGGGATCACATGGGTTTCCCCCAGGTACTCCGATTTCCTCTCACTTCCCAAAGGTGCAGTGGTAGGTAAGTTAATCGGTCATTTAAATTTCCCCATGTGTGTGTATAGGTGGTGGAATTTGGGGGGAGTTGATGGAAATGTGGGGAGAATAAAACGGGACCAGTGTAAATTGGTGGTTGATGGTTGGCACGGACTCGATGGGTCAAAGGGTCCTGTTTCCATGCTGTATGACTTTGTTGAGAAGTTTCTAAAAAGTAAACCAGAGAAGCTATTAATGCACATAGGATCTACAGAGACTTTGTATACTGGATTCAAAATTAGCTTGGCCATGGGGAGTGGTGGAGGGGTGTTATTCTGACTGGAGGTCTGTGACCAGTGGTGTTCTGCAGGGATCAGTGCTGGGACCTCGGTTGTTTGTGGTATATATATAAATGATTTGGACAAAAATGTAAGTGCAATGACTAATAAGTCTGCAGACAACACGAAGAGTGGGGGAGCTGTGGATGGTGAGGGGAGTTGTCAAAGGATCTAGACCGATTGGAACCGTGGGCAGAGAAATGGCAGATGGAGTTTAATCCAGACAAGTGTGAGGTGTTGCACTTTGGGAGGTCAAATGTAAGAGAAACATGTACGGTAAATGGCAGGACTCTTAGGAGCACTGACGAACAGAGAAATCTTGGGGTCCAAGTCCATAGCTCTCTGAAAGTGGCAACACAATTACATAGGGTGGTGAAGGTGTACGGCATGCTTGCCTTCATTGGTTGGGCTGTTGAGTATAAAAATTAGCAAGTCATGTTGCAACTGTATAAAACTTTAGTTAAGCCACATTTGGAGTATTATGTCCAGTTCTAGTTGCTGTGTTACAGGAAGGATGTGGAGGCTTTGGAGAGTGTGCAGAAGTTGCCAGGAATGAGAGTACACCAAAAGGAGATACTTTGGAATTATACATACAGAGATGTGTTACTGACAGTGCGATGCTTAAAAAAAAGACATTTTTTAAGCTTTTGCAATGTTTTAATAATTTTGCATATTTTAATAGTTTCTTAATGCAACCCAAATGTTGGCAGTACCTCCACCTGTCCAAAGGTTCAACACAGGTTCACAGGCAGAATGTGCTGGTTGTCCATGTGGCCTGGTTTAGTTGTACAAGGTCCTGGCTGCAGAAGTCCAGCCCATCGGATCCCCGATATCCCAGACACCGATTACGGGTCAGAACCAGGGTAGTGTGAGAGAAGGAGGGAATCCGAAAATGTCCCGGACACTGCAGCTGTATGAAGCTGCTTCAACGCAAGGTTCCCAGGGAATCAAGGGAAACAGAGTTAGTGCAGGAAAGTGGCACTGAGGTGGAGACTCTTGCTTCTCTTTCTTACCTTATTTTCCACTTACTGTAAACCAAAACACTGGGTTTATACTTCCTCCATCAGACACACCCTGGCAGGAACAGGGCTCCAGACCTTTGGTTTGGCTCTGGGATTTTTTTCACCACGTGGCCTGGTTTGTATTTGTCAGCACTTCCTGTTTTCATTTTAGATCTCATTCTTTTCCTGCGCTTATTGCTGTCTTAGTTACTTGCATATTACCTTGTTGAATGAATGCCTTTTCCTGCCTCACTGCCATGACCTTTTATATTATTCAACAGTTCAAGCCCCGTTGGTTTACTCTGCCTTGCCTTGTGCTGGGACTTGCTGCCGGTTAAGCAGCAGCAGGATTTTAAAATCCCTTCTCCTGTTTTCAAATCCCTTCCTGGTCTCACCCCTCCCTAGCGCTTCAACCCCATCAGTCCCTGCAACCATCTGAGATCTCTTTCTTCCATTATCTTTTTCATTATCTTTGAGGTTAACGACTCTGGCATTGACGGCTGGTCCTGCTACAGCTGAGCCCTCAAGCTCTGGAAATCTCTCCACACCTCCACCTCTCTCTTCTTCTTTAAGCTGCTCCTTAAACCCTCCCCCATTGACCAGGTTCCAGGTCGTCAACCCTAATGTCTCCAACGTGGCTCAGTGTAAGACTTAGTGTGACTATGCTTCAGTTATTGGACCTTGTTGAGACCTTGTGCCCCTCCTGATCGTTCTTCGGCTCCCAGGTTGGGGTTTGACAGTTCCCTGGCAGTTGACCCCATTACCCCACTCAGACTTTCTTTATTCTCCAGCTCTTCACCCATTTTGCTACTCTTGGACTTTCACTTTGGAGCTATATGAATATTTCTTTCTTTGTGGCTGCCCCCAGTAATTATGGTTTTATTCCTGGAACTGCTTTGGCATAGAAAGAGGCCAGTTGGCCCATCAAGTCTGTGCTGGCCCGTTGTAGATCCATCAGGTCAGCCCCATTCCCCTGCTCTTTCTCCCTAGCCCTGCAGGTTATCCTGTCTCAAGTGCCCGCCTGTGTTCTTTCTGTTGGCAAGAGGTTGAATGGGAGAGAAACAGGTGCCCAGTCGACAGGGCGAAAGCCCGCTGTTTTGAAAAATGGCCAACGTCTATCCCTCAGTCAATGTCATTACAACAGATTATTTGAGATTGCTGGGCACAAATTGGCTTCCATATTTTCTGCATTACCTCAGTGACTACCCTTCAAGAATACTTCCTTGGCTGTACAGCTCACTGGGACATGCTGTGGTCATGCCGAGTGCAATGGGAATGTGACATGGAACCGCTTCATCCTTGTCTCAGTGAAGAGCTGACTGATGAAGCCTCCCCAACAGCCTGGGCTTTTTTTCAGGCAAATGGTTGAAGCAAGAGCAGTAATCAGCTCACAAGTCAAACATTTTGGAAAATAATGGCATATGAGAGTTTAATGTTTTTTTTTCCACAAAAGGATGGGTCCCAAGTTGTTCCTTTGGCCAAGCGGTGGAAAATTCGAGACTGCAGGAAGATGTAATTGGTCTGGTCAGTCGGGCAAGCAAATGGTACATGGACTTCAATCCAGAAAATGAGGTGATGCACTTGGTGAGGTGCAACAAACTGGAGGGATACAGAGAAAATGGGAGGATATTGAGGGACAGAGAAACCTTGGAGGATGTCCACAGATCCTTAAAGGCAGCAGACAGTTAGATTAGGTGGTTAAAAATGCACATGGAACTCTTTTCTTTATTGGTCAAGACACAGGATATAAGAGCAGGAAGGTTAGAGCACAGAACATGGAACATAGAACATAGAACATAGAATGTAGAACAGTACAGCACAGGAACAAGCCCTTTGGCCCACCATTTTGTGCCGAGCTAATTAAACTAGTAATTAAATTCCTAATTAACCTAATCCCTGCGGAACAATTTCTCTCCGTCCATAATCTTCGTGATCTTCTTGTGACCGCTCTTCCAAAGAGAACAGCCCCAGCTTCTCCAATCTGTTTGTAAGCTTGGCCCTTTCATGACGGCATCCATAGGTTTGCCTTCACATCCTCTGGAGACACTGTTGGAACTGAGCCAAACGGACATCCTATCCCTCCCTGCAGCCCTACAACCAGCCAGTGCTACTGCAGAAACTGTTTAATTATTATTGGGCACAAATAAAACCTGTTAAAGTTTTCTTGCTTGTTGAAAGTCTTTAGATGTCACATCCAATCATAAGGAGGCCTGCTCCCAAACCCTTGAGAATCCTCTAATGGAATTAGAAGATGCACTCAGTACGTGACAAGAGACAGTGAGATGTGTGTTCAGAAATAGTATGTCCAAATTTAAGGAGTATTGGTCAGCAGAGAGCTCGAGGTTTGCCATGTACACACTGTCCTTACATCTTGGATATCGTACAAAAATGTAAGTTTTACAATGCAGAATGAGGCTGTTCAGTGCACTGTGTCTCAGATGAGCAGGAGAGAGTCACCCAACCTAATCCCACCTGCCAACATTAGACCTGGCAGGCAATGACTCTTCAAGATCGCACCCACGTACTGTTTAAATGAGATGAGGGTTTCAGCCCCTCGCCCGCCTTCAGACCAGACCCCCATCACCCTTCGGGTGAAGGGAGATTTCCTCCTCTCCCCTCCAAGCATCCTTTAAATGGTTCTGACTCCTCTACTAAGGGAAATAGCTCCTTTCTATTTACTCCCGTTGAGACCCCTCATATTTTACACTTACTTGTCCCCCTCCTCGACATTCTCTGTTCCAAGGACAACAACCCTCATAGGTACAATTCTCCAATCCCAGCCACATCCTTGTATACCCTCTCTGCACCCTCTCCAGTCCAATCACATCTTCCCTGTGATGTGGTGACCAGATTATTGCACTCCAGCTGAATTCTATAATGTCAGGTGAACAGCTTCCCCTCGGTCCCTTTTCTCTCTCCTCCTGTTCGACCCAGTTCCTCCTACACACACCGATAATCCAGCTTCTGCCCCCTCCTCCACCCACTCCAGCTGCTCTCCCCACCTCCCTCACCTGGCTCCAGGCTCCACCTTCCTCTCCTATCAGATCCCACCATCCGCAGCCCTTTGTCGCCTCCCCCTCTCGCCTCCCGGCTTCTGTCGCTATCTCCACCCCTCCCTCCTCCATCTGCCTATTGCCCCTCATCACCTGGATCCACTTACCAGCCCTTGCTCTGCCCCTTCCCCTCGTCTCTTTATACCGGCTATCTCCCCTCTACCTTTCAGTCCAGATGAAGGGCCCCGACTCGAAACGTCGACTGTCCATTTCCCTCCACAGATGCTGCCCGACCCACTTGCATTCGTCGAGCAGTTTTTTGCTGCAGTACTCCAGCCATGCTCCAACCAGTGTTACATATGGTTCTAGTATAACCTGGTTAGGCTGCATCTGGAGTATTGCATTCAGTTCTGGTCGTCCATTATAGGAAGCATGTGGAGGCTTTGGAGAGGGTGCAGGAGAGGTTCACCAGGATGCTGCCTGGATTAGAGGGCATGTGCTATCAGGAGAGGTTGGACAAGCTCAGGTTGTTTTCTCTAGAGCAGCGGAGGCTGAGGGGAGATCTGACAGAGGTTTATAAGATTATGAGAGGCGTAGATGGAGTAGACAGCCGGTATCTTTTTCCCAGGGTCAAAATGTCTAATACCAGAGGGCATGCATTGAAGGTGAGAGGGAGTAAGTTCAAAGGAGATGTGCGGGGCAAGTTTTTTACACAGAGAGTGCTGGGCGCCTGGAATGTGCTGCCAGGGGTGGGGGTGGAGGCAGATACAGTAGAAGTGTTTAAGAAGCTCTTAGACAGGCCCACGGATGTGCAGAGAATGGAGGGATATGGACACTGTGTGATTAAAAGTAAAGTGATTAGAAAAAGAAGATAAGGTAAGATTTCTTTATTAGTCACATGTACATCGAAATACACAGTGAAATGCATCTTTTGCGGAGAGCGTTCTGGGGGCAGCCCGCAAGTGTCGCCACACTTCCAGTGTCAACATAACATGCCCACAACTTCCTAACCTGTACGTCTTTGGAATGTGGGAGGAAACCGGAGCACCCGGAGGAAACCCATGCAGTCACGGGGAGAACGTACAAACTCCTTACAGACAGTGGCAGGAATTGAACCCGGGTCGCTGGCGTTGTGACAGTGCATGGTCCGGGAGGGAAGATCTCTGCCCGGTGGCTGGGGAGCTGGTGTTCATGGTGTCAGGAACTCCTTCCAACATCTGTCGGTAGAAGCCATGCTGTCTCTGAATGACCCCAGTGCTGGACACTGCCTTGTCCCTCCCAACATGGCACTGAAACCACTCAGTAGAAGCAAAAAAAAGTTCTTAAAAAGCCCAAGGTAAATACACCCTTTGCAATAACAGCACAATTTTAATTGATTTATGAGCTGTTGAACCCTCAGAGTATGGAACAGGGTTGAGGGAATGTGACTTGCAGTTTGAATCAGTGCTATCAATTTCAGGCCCCATATCTAAGGAAAGATGTGCTGGTCCTGGAGAGGGTCCAGAGGAGGTTCACAAGAATAATCCACGGAATGAAAGGGTTAATGTAGGAGGAGTGTTTGATAGCTCTAGGGCCTAGGTCATTGGGTGTATTTAGGGCAGAGATTGATAGGATGGGTAAGGGGGTTATGGGTGACAGAGAGAAGGTGGGAGAATGAAGTTAAAAAAAATCAGCCATGATTGAATGGTAGAGCAGACGGGGTGGGCTGAATGGCCTAATTCCACTGCTATATCTGATGGTCTTGCTGTCTTATTATGTAAGAGTTGACTCTCTGGCTTCGATCACCTGTTTATGAAAACCACGATGTCCTGCCTGCCCGGTTGTGCCCATCCTTGCTGCCACCTCATTCCCCATGGGCTCAGCGTGCCCCCTTCACCAACCACTGGGCCGCCCCTCTCCCCTCTGCCCACTCGCCTGCCTGAGCTGACATCGTCCACTGCAGCTCCTTGTGCTGCTGGTCACCCCAAGCGGGTGATAAGGACAATGTCAACCAACCAACAGAGGTGAGAGACCTGCAGCAGCCTCTTCTCACACACCGCAGAGTATTCAAGGGCTGAGTAAGATTTTCTTCTGCCTGCCTCCATTCCTGATGCGAGGCCTTCAACCCGTGCATTCTGGGACTTGCGACGTCTGTGACTCGTGCAGACTGGGTCATGTGCATACTGGGAGCACCCGTGCTCGCTGAGGCCGGCACACGTTGAGGCATGCACCAGTGCATGCTGTGCTCCTGCTTGTCCGAACAGGATGGAATATCTTCCTTTCTGACCTCACCAGTCTCTGCAGCCACTGCAAAATCTGTGCGACTCTGAAGCGCTTGTCCAGCGAAACCTTCGGAGGCTGCAGCTCCTCACGGCAGAGCACATGGGAAAGGAAACAGGAAAGTTTCTGACACTGATCCTTCGACTGTCCTTTAAAAGTGTTAAAACACCAAAGCATTGTGCATTTATTATGGGCAGTGAGACGTTTCCAGGACTTCTTTAAGGACAAGGATTTAATTCCCAAATTCTTACGTGGGGTTTAATACATTCAACACCATAAACCCTTGGGCTTGTTCATCACTTTAGGCCTTGCAGAGTGTTTTAACTGCCAGGACAGAAAGTAACAGGTTCCAATGATTTCACTGCAAGCTCACTTTTAACCCTGTTGTCAGTGGTAGTTGACTGAGGGGGTTGTGACAGAAACTCTGACAAGGAACTCTGTCCTTCTCTGCAGCTCCAAGCCGCACATCACTAACCACCTCTGCAAGTCAGGGTCCAGCACGGGACCCATCCCGGATGGAAGACTTTACTGTTTAAACCGCACTCATTCATCAGCTGTCACTTGGAGCTGGTTCAGTCATGTCCATTACCAAAGTTGCAAATGCAGTTTTTCTGCTTAATCTTGTCTCAACACACCAAGGAGGAATCTCTGACATGAAGTGTTTACACTATCTCAAATTGAAAACATTTTGGATTGCAAAGTACCAATGATAGCTAAAATGATTTCCTTCAAGTTCAAATTCCTGAATCAGAAATCACTTTGGTGAAATCAGCCACGGCTATTGTTTCTGTTGGTGACAAGGCTACAGTTACAACATATTAAGTGTTTGTGTTCTACTTAAAGCAACCTCACTCTCCAAACATCTCAATAAAAGCTGTTGAGGTCAGTGGTTATGAAGATACACAGGGTTCTTTGTAGTTATTTACCACAATGTGTTTACATTAAAGTTATAACAGAGGATCAAGGTCCAATTTAGGCCTGTCAAGATTACCCCTGCACAGAGATACATTTCGCACTCTGTTCCCACATCCTAGGAACTGCTTTGAACCACTCCTAATGTCTGTGTAGTTTCTGGTCTCATCATTGTTAGTGTGAATCCCACAGCATCTCAGTTCTCTATGTCTTCTTCCCTCTATTCTGACTTCCTTGGGTATAATCTTGTTACAAAGACCCCTCGGTCTAGAATTCTCAGATACTGGAACTGGGCTGCTGCATCTGGCCCATCCCCATCTCAAATCTCTGTCCTATCACCCTGTAGTCTACAATTTTTGTATTGATCAAAACTCTTCTGCATCCTAACTGGTTGCATCACTACCTGGTACGGAGGCTCCAATGCACAGGATCGCAAGAGGCTGCAGAGGGTTGTAGACTCAGCCAGCTCCATCACGGGCACAACCCTCCCCACCATCAAGGACATCTTCAAGTGGCGGTGCCTCAAGAAGGCGGCATCCATCGCCATCCGGGACATGGCCTCTTCACGTTACTACCATTGGGGACAAGGTACAGGAGCCTGAAGACCCGCACTCAATGATTCAGGAACAGCTTCTTCCCCTCCGCCATCAGATTTCTGAACGATGCATGAACCCATGAAAACTACCTTGTTATTCCTTTTTGTTTTGCACTGTTTATTTATTTTTGTAATTTATAGTAATTTTATGCCTTTGCACTGTACTGCTGCCACAAGACAACACATTTCACGTCATCTAAGTCAGTGATAATATACCTGATTCTGATTCTGATTCTCCAAGCTCATATTTTCCCTCACGTCAGTTCCTTACACCAGAGTTCATTTGAACCTTCTGTAAAATTCCCGATTCCAGCAGTGTGGATCCCCTCCCCGAGATGTGTTAAAGTTTTTTGTGAGGCTAATCATTACCTCTTGGCCTCTGCATTCTCTCTAATTTCTACTTTGCTGATCTGAGGAGCTCATTTCAATGTGTGGGAGACAAGTATTCTCAAATCCATAGCACTGAGCCATTTTTGACGATTTCCGGAGAGATTTAGTAAAGGGGTTAATTTGTGCTGTCTGTGTTCAGTTGGATATGGTGAGGCGAAAGGCAGATTTATTATAGTTCAGATGAAGCTGAGTCCACTTCCTTTTACATTGTAATCATTGTCACCGTAATTCATCATCTCTCTCATAAAGACATTGCATTCCATTTGCCTATTCATCTGTGTGATAATTATCCCCCTGAAGTTTTCTTTGGTCTTGCAAAGAATTAACTCTATCTCCCCTATAGAATCACCTTCAAGGTTCACTGACACGCTCTCTAGTGATGTACCAGTGTGATCATTGTGCCAGTGAACTGATCTATGCCCAGGAATAAATCCCTCCATAGATGCTGCCTGACCTGCTGAGTTCCTCTGGGACACAACTCCCTAGATCCAGCCTCTGAAGTAAATGGACCTTAACTCTAACCCTCTGAGCTCTCCCTTCAAATCAAATTTGTTATCTTACATCTAATCTCAAGCCCTTCATTTTCCCAAATGATCTGTGAAATAAAACTTCTTGAAAGGCCTTCACATGGTCCTTGTACACTGCATCCGGTGCACTATCCCGTTTGTTGCTTCATCTTGTCAAGGAATTCTGCCCAACTTGACAATCTTTTTTGATTCCCCTGTTGGCTACAACCAACCACTTACTGAGCCATATATTAATCTCATCTTTCATAAAGGAAGTATGTAAAAGCCTTTAAATTCTCCCTTACTTAGATATTAAACTCACTGTCCTGTAAAAAGCAAATGAAGTTGAAAAGAGATTAAAAAAAACTATACAGCACTTGTTGGAGGGAAGAATAGAGAGTCTGCCCAGGAAGATTACGTGGTGGGTGTGAGTCCAGTGGGACTGAAACCCTGGAAAATACAGTCAGCTTCCCATATCTTGGGAGCCATCTCGCAACAAAGGCACCATCACCTTCTGTGCACTAGTGCAGCTAAGGAAAATTGGCCATCTGAAGAAAAGCATGTGTAAAGATCAAGATAAACCCAGCACTAACCCTGTGATCTCTGCCCTCCTCTGTGCCTCTGGAGAAAGGACTAGCAACAGTGGACACCTCATTGTGCTGGAGAGACACCCCCAATGCTGCATCTGAAAATGTCTCCAAATCCACTGGCAGGATAAGCAAATCAATATCAGTGTCCTCTTCCCAGGCCAACGTCCCCAGCATTGAGGACAACCGTACTCAGTTGGCGGCACTGGGAACACCACATTGTTTGCACACTTGATACATTTATTTAAAGCTCTACGGCAGCATGATATTAAATAATTCACAAATGTTCTCAAAACCTCCATATAAAATATAATATCTAACATATAAATGATTCAGATGTGAATGTACAGGTAATGGTTAGTAAGTCTGCAGATGACATTGAAAGAGATGGTGTCATAGACAGTGTAGAAGGTCATCAAAGATTACAGCGGGATGTGGATCAGCTGGGTGGGTGGGCTGATTAATGGCAGGTGGTGTTCAATTCAGATAAGTGTGAGGTGTTGGATTTTGGGAAGTTGAACCAGGGTAGGACTTTCACAGTGAGCGGTAGGGCAGTGTAGGATAGGGGAGTGTTGTAGGACAGAGGGACCTAGGAGTACAAGTACATAGTTCCCTGAAAGTGGCATCAGAGGTAGACAGGGTGGTGAAGAATGCATTTAGCATGCTGGCCTTCATCAGTCAAGGCACTGAACATAGGAGTTGGAATGTTATGTTGCAGTTGTACAAGATGTTGGTGAGGCCACAGCTGGAATGTTGTGTACAGTTCTGGTTACCCTGTTATAGGAAGGACATCATTAAGCTAGAAAGGGTGCAAAGAAGATACATGAGGACGTTGCGAGGACTCGAGGGCCTGAGTTGTAGGGAGAGGATGGGCAGGCTAGAGGAGACTGAGGGGTGACCTTAAAGAGGGTATAGAACCATGAGGGGCACAGATAAGGTGAATGCACATAGTCTTTTCCCCAGGATAAGGGGCTGGGCATGGGTTTAAGGTGAGAGGGGAAAGTTTTAAAAGAAATCTGAGGGGCAACTTCTTCACACAGAGGGTAGTGAGTATATGGAACAAACTGTTAGAGGAAGTGGTTGAGGCAGGTACAATAATGATGTTTTAAAAGTCACTTGGACAGGTGCATGGATAGGAAAGGTTTAGAGGGATATGGGCCAAATGTGGGCAAATGGGATTCGGTTAGATGGGCACTTGGTCAGCATGGATGAGTTGGGCTGAAGGCTCTGATTCTGTGCCGTGTTTCTATGAATCTGTGGGATGCCCACTGATCTCTGGGAACCCCTGGCTCACTATCAGTCAAAATGGAGAAGGAACATTTGGGATGGAATTCAGAACCTCGATCCCATCCAATCAGAGCACACAGGTCCTATGTAAATGGTGGAAGGAGTGCACCTCCTCCCAAACTAACCCTCAGCAGTGCCTCCTGCCTCACCTGTGGCAGCGTCCACATTGACCCATGAAGCCCATTGATCTGGAACAACAGCAAGTCACCTTCAACCCAAGGACTGCCTGAGAAGAAGATTAGAATTACAGGCCTGGAAAATCAACCCATACATTTTAGATTGTTTCTGACCTCTTAGTCTGCCCTTGTGATGCTGAAACTGGTCAACTTTGATTGGTTCTACAGAGCAGTTCACTTGACGCCCCAAATAATCTCTTAACCAACATCACTAAAATCAAATTACCTGTCTGTTTATCCCCTCGGTCCTTGTGGGACCTGTCTGAGTGCAGTTCTGTCTGCTGTCTTCCTGTACAACAGAGAGGTCAGAAGTCCTGGGGATCTGAAGGATACTATATTGTCATTTCATTCTGTGAACAAGCAGAAAGGTTAATGGTCAAAGCCATGCTGACTATCGTTAATCAGTTCTTGCCTTTCCAAATGCAAACAAATTTGTCCTTCAGAATCCCTTCCAATAACTTTCCCACCATTGATGAAAGCCTCAGCAGCCTGTAGTTCCCTGGCTTATCCTTGCTGAAATAAAGGCACAACATTAGCTGCCCTCCAGTCTTTCAGTACCTCACCCGTGGCTAACGAAGATACAAAAATATCTGCCAGGGCCCCAGCAAACTTCTCCTTTGCTTCCCACAACATCCTCAGGTACACTAGGTCAGACCCCGGGGATTTATTCACCTATATGCATTTCAAGAACCACAACACCATCTCCATAATTGTTGAGGGATATAGGTTGGCCACGGCATCAGAATCATGTTGACCATCAACACTGGATTTTTTATTTCGCGTGGGAGAGCAGACAGAACTCCTTAAAACTTGTTTTGTCAACGTTAACACAATGCAGAGAGCCAGCCATAACTATGAGCTCAAGTCTTGGGCGGGAACTGAACTCACAGCTCACTAACTCCAAGTACTACTGGTGAGACACAATGCACCCCGAACACCAGATCCAGCAGCAGGGGATGGAGACTGGGTATGATACACAGGTGTCCTTTGTGATGGAGAATTGCACAGGATGTTCAGACTGTGACAGTGCCTAGGGAGAGGGAACTGAGTCAATCTGGAACACAACCACTGACTAACACTCCCCATTCTGAATAATCTCTATCCATGATGACGTGCAAAGTCTACCTTGGAAATTACTCTAATTTCCTTTATCAGTGTTCACTGCTAGTTTTGCAATTAGAGACAACTTATCTTTACAAATTCATGGCAATTGTCCTTAACTAACATATCTTTCTGGGTATTGATTTTAGCTTTACTTTTATTCAAGGTAAGATAAGATATCTTTATTAGTCGCATGTACATCGAAACACACAATGAAATGCATCTTTTACATAGAGTGTTCTGGGGGCAGCCCGCAAGTGTCGCCACGCTTCTGGCGCCAACATAGCACGCCCACAACCTCCTAACCCGTACGTCTTTGGAATGTGGGAGGAAACCGGAGCACCCGGAGGAAACCCACGCAGACAGGGGGAGAGTGTACAAACTCCTCACAGACAGTGGCCGGAATTGAACCCAGGTCACTGGCACTGTAATAGTGTCATGCTAACCGCTGCGCTACCATGCATGCCCCTGCATTTCAGAATCTAACCCTTTTACTGACCAGGCTCAAGTGACCCACTATCAGCCATCCCCAAAACATTCTAGTTCAGCCTGATTCCTGGTGGAATAGGGCCCAGCAGCTTCATCAAGGGCGGGCAGTTTATTCAATGTCTCCGTCCAGGTTGTTGTTGGTACAGCTGCAGTCACTGTGACATCACTGGCAATGTCATCGGCATATTTGCATACATTGTAAAGTAAACATGCCAGATAAACACTTCCCCTCACACATTTAAAGCATGATAACTCATTGTGTATTATTAATATTCAGTAAGTGAGGTTTTTCCCACTGCTTAGTTTTGAAGATGAACTTACTCACCATCAGCCACATAAGACCACAAGATATGGGAGCAGAATTAGGCCATTCAGCCCATCGACTGTGCTCACCGTTCGATCGTAGCTGATTTTTTTAACCCCATTGTTCCATAACCCTCAACCCCCTTACCAATCAAGACTGTGACGTGGCCTCCACAGCCCCCCGTGGCAACGAATTCCACAGATTCATCACCCTCTGGCTGAAGAAATTCCTCCTCACCTCAGTTCTAAAGGGACGTCCCTTTATTCTGAGGCCATGCATAATCACTGAAAATAATCTACATGTGGATTTGCTTTTCTATGTTTTGTAGTTTTAATCGTGTGTAATAAATTATTTTTTGGGGGTAAAAGAGTTTCAAGGGCAATTGGATGGACACTCGAGGGAAAATAATTTACACTGCTAAGGGGAAGTATTGTTATGGGAGAGGACGGAGCCTGAAGAGAGACAGAGGAGTGTCGAAGGGTTCCTGCTGGCACGTCGTGCTTCACCCGGCATTGGTTCCACATCGACCATCGCCCTGTCATTCACATCTTCGCCTCTGCGCCCAGGAGCTGATACTCTGCTGCTGGGCCCAGTAAAGGGCTGGCAGCAGATCCAAGACCACCTGACCACAGGGCTGGGTGCACCTCAGACCCGGCTGTTCCACATTCCCCCAGCCCTGATGCCAAACTTCACTGGAAGCCTTCATGCCAGCCTTTACTTGGCAAAGTTTTTGGGTAAGGTAATCTCACAGTAAATTTATCTCTTTGTGATTAGCATTAATGTGCTTTAACTAAATTTATTACTTTTAACTTTTTAAATTACTTTTATTTTTTATGTTAATACACCAAAGTCAAAAAGTCAAATTTATTGTCATATGCACAAGTCACGTGTGCACAGGTGCAATGAAAAACTTACTTGCTGCAGCATCACAGGCATAGAGCATCAGAGGAACAAAGTTCACAAGAGAAACGTAAATTAATTATACAAAATGATACAAGAAAGGACACAATTAGAACAAAAAAATCAAAGTCCATGGTACTGCAAAGTGGTCATAGTGTTACTGTACTGAGGCAGTGATTAGGGTTGTGCCGAATGGTTCAAGAACCAAATGGTTGAAGGGAAGTAGCTGTTCCTGTACCTGATGGTGTGGGGACTTCAGGCTTCTGTACCTCCTGCCCGATGGTAGCTCCGAGAAGATGGCATGGCCTGGATCTTTGATGATGGATGTTGCTTTCTTGAGGCAGCATCTCCTGTAGATTCTACCGATGGTGGGGAGGGACATGCCCGTGATGTATTGGGCTGAATTCACTACTCTCTGCAGCTTCTTATGTTCCTGTGCATTCGAATTACCGTACCAGACCATGATGCAACCAGTCAGGATATTCTTTTCTTCAATTGTTTTTAGATGTGTCTGGCTATCAGAGATGCTTGCAGCATTGAAACACCTTTGAGGGGATAAGCTGCCCGTGGTTGCCAGGGTGATGGGGGGGTGGTTGGGCTTCAAATTCCGCTACCTGAGGCCTAGTTGTCACTTGCAGCCCACTCCACCTCAGAGCACTGCCATGGATTGGAGGCCTCCTGTGCAGCCCGTCATGTGGAATCATTGCAGGTGTGGGCTTAGTGTGGGGAGTGGGGTGTGTGGGGTGGGGGGGGGGAGGGTGGTTGTGGGATTAAACACAGTCAGGGCCTAGGATTCTTAGACAATTACATACAGACGAAATCAGCCCATGTTGGAAAGTGTGAGTAAAGTCAGGCAATCCAGGCTTCATCGTTCAGTGGCAAGAACAGTCAAAGTTCCTGTATGTCTCCCTCTTCAGAGACTGAGGTTGTACTGCAGTGAATGACCACACCTTACCTTGCTGCAGCAAATGACCACACCTTACCTTGCCACAGATTGGTAATTGGTTTATTATTGTCACATGGACCAAGGTACAGTGGAAAACTTTGTTTTGCATGCCATCCACACGGATCATTTCACCACATCAGTACATCGAGGTAGTACAAGGGAAAACAATAACAATGCAGAATAACATGTTAAAGTTACAGAGAAAGTGCCGTGTAGGTAGACAATAAGGTTCAAGGTCATAACGAGGTAAACTGTGAGATCAAGGGTCCATCTTATCATACTAGGGGACTGTCCAATAGTCTTATAACGCTGGGATAGAAGCTGTCCTTGAGCCTGGTGGTACGTGCTTTCAGGCTTTTGTATCTTCTGCCTGATGGGAGGGGGGAGAAGAGGGAATGTCCGGGGTGGGAGAGACAACACGACTGAAGGGATGACCTCACCCCTAATTCAGCAGACACTCCTACAACTACATGAAAAGTACTGATTATGAACATATGTTGCAATGAAATTAGGTGTGGCTTGTCACTCTGTTGAGGTGAGTCACACAGTAACATAAATTTTCGACCTTTACCTGCCGTTGTACAAAAGTACAGAATGTTTTCACTCCACGCCTTCTTTGTGTCAGGAATTAAAGTTGATGGAAACTTTTTTTTTGCTTTGAATCCTAAAGTTTTGGAAATTAGGTGTGGGTGTTAAATGCTGGTTTACCAGTGACATCAATTCCTGTGTACGGATAATCTGGAAAGCTAACATCGTCCTTCATTTGTAAAGAGAACCCACCTCACAATCCTTTCTTGAGGAACATATGGTCATGTTTGCTGGAGTAGGATTGTTCCAATTTGTTCTAAACCACCCTTTCCCCTCCCACAGTGCTCAGAACCCACTGGCACAGTCACAGCTGTGCCCTGACCTGTGAGGTCATCACCATCCCATTATCTTCAACACCACAGGAGCCTGAGGGCACGTACCACCAGACTTAAGGACAGCTTCTACCCCACTGTGATAAGACTATTGAACGGTTCCCTTATACAATGAGATGGACTCTGACCTCACGATCTACCTTGTTGCGACCTTGCACCTTATTGCACTGCACTTTCTCTGTAGCTGTGACACTTTACTCTGTACTGTTATTGTTTTTACCTGTACTACATCAATGCACTCTGTACTAACCCAATGTAACTGCACTGTGTAATGAACTGACCTGTACGATCGGTATGCAAGACAAGTTTTTCACTGTACCTCAGTACAAATGACAATAATAAACCAATATCAATAAACCAATACCATATTCCAACTCCTGTGTACTTCTTCACAAATTTATTGCTTCCTCCACACTCCCTTCACTCCACCTTCAACAGCCACTCCCTCAGGATCCCCGCTCCAACCCTCTCCCTGTCTGTCATCATCTACCCCTCTTGAAACCAACTTCAACTTTCAGCTTCTCCTCTTCAGGTGATGGTTAAGGCAAAGATTAACGTCATTGGGACATAGAGAGATACATCATGGAAACAGGCCCTTCAGCCCATCGAGTCCTTGCCAACCATCAACCACCCATTTACATTAATCCCATTCTCCCTACATTCTGTAAACACTCCGCCCCTCCACCCCACCACCCACCATCCCCCCCCCCCCAACCGAGATTCTACCCCTCACCGACACACTAGGGGCAGTTTACAGCGGCCAATTAACCCACCGACTTGCATGTTTTGGGGATGTGAGGGGGGGAACTGAAGCACCCAGGGGAAGCCCACACGGTCACAGGGAGGACATGCAAACTCCACACAGACAGTGCCTGAGGCCAGGATTGAACCCGGGTCTCTGGCACAGTCAGGCAGTGGCTCCACCCGCTGCACTGAAGAGGAATTTTGAGATTGCTTGAAAGAGACTGTATTGAAAGATTACGGGGAGAGTCTGTGGAAATACATGGCACCTATTGAAGAGGAAGACAGTCGTACAGCAGTCCAAAAGATGTTTGGCTCGGTAACTGACAGTCATCCCTGTAACACCAAGCTGTGTCCGTTTATGGTTTAAGACCAGCAAGTGCGGCCTTCTGAGGCCAAAGGAAACAGCCTGCCCATCGCTGCTCCAACATTCCGCTCTGTAACACGATACGTTATTCATTGTTACAAGGAAAATGCAGAGACATGACAAAGCAGATCGCAGCAAGCAGCCTGATTTACTTTGCACAGCACAGTGAGGAAGCCCGTGAAGTTCAAGTTTACAGAAGCTTCTTTTTTCCCCCTCAAAACCAAGTGAATTTTGTTGAAGGGAAGGTAGAAGCAATTTTAATAAAAAGAACTTCTTTCAGAGGATCTGGAACATTTGGTTTCTTACATACTTTCAACAGGATTATAGTCTTATCATCGTTAGCAGTAAAATGCTTAATCCTATAATCCAGAATTAATGGTTGGTCAGAATGAACTTTGGACCAAAATTCTTTGCAGGTAATTCCGCTATTTACAACAATAAATTGTGGTTTAAACTATCACGTGAAAGGGACAATGGACTCTGTCGTACAACAGTATCAATTTTCTGCTGGCTGCTTAGTTCCTTCACTAGAATTCTTGCCCCTTGAGTCAAGAGGTTGCCGTTTGAGCCCTGTTCCAGAACATTAGCCCTTGGTCAATGTTGGATCTACAATGCAGTGAGGGTGCCAGCCAGTGACAGTGAGCTCTACTTCTCTTGGCCAAAGAGGAGCAGGGAAATTCTCCGCAGTATCTTGGAGCCAATATTAATCAAGATCACAAATTGCAGATTAACTGCTGTTTATGGGAGTTTGCTGTATTACCACGTGTACATCCTGAGGATGTGAAATGTGCCATAGAAATGCAGGGTCATAGAACAGCACAACACAGGAACAGGCCCTTCAGCCCACCATGTCTGCACTCACCATGACGCCAATCTAAACTAATCCAATCTGCCTGCACGTGGTCCACATCCCTCCATCCCCTGCCTGTTCATGTGCCTGTCTAAATGGTTCTTAAAAGTTGCTATAGCACCTACAGGTACAACCCTCCCCACCATCGAGGACATCTTCAAGAGGCAGTACCTCAAGAAGGCAGCGTCCATCACTAAGGACCCTCACCACCTGGGACATGCCCTCTTCTCATTACTACCATTGGGGAGGAGGTACAGGAGCCTGAAGACCCACACTCAATGACTCAGGAACAGCTTCTTCCCCTCCGCCATCAGATCTCTGAACAGTCCATGGACCCATGAACACTACCTCGTTATTCCTCTTTTGCCTTTTTTTTGGTAATTTATGGTAATTTTTATGTCTTGTACTGTGCTGCTGCCACAAAACAACACATTTCATGATGTGCGTCAGTGATAATAAACCTGATTCTGATATTTCCGCTAGGGCATTTATTTGGCCGAGAGTTGGTGACCTTCAGAGGTAGAGTTCAATGGGGTTATGATAGTAAATGAGAGGTTCAGTGTAGGTGACAGAGGAGGGGTTTCTGTCCCAGCTTCTAAGAGAGGACAGTGAAGGATAGACCTTCACTGCAAAGTTCCTTCCCAAGCCTGGCCACACCTGATTATGCATTGAGTTTGGGTCAGGTGAGGTGTATGCTTCAACAAAATGTCTGGGTTTGGTTCAGGCCAAGCCATACCAGGAGACTCAGTTCAGCTTTTCTTCATTAATCAGCTGAACAAAAGTATGAGAATTTGTTTGCATTCGTTACATTCCTGGCACGCCTGTACATGTTCTGAAATGTCATAGCCTTAGTCAGAAAAATCCTTGTATGTAAACTAATGACGGAAAGGGCAGCAAGGAGCCCATACAAAGGATGAAGAAAGCCTTCCTTGGTTGTCCTGTGCTTTAAGTGGTGACCCTGTGTGCAATGTAAAACTATTCAGCCTCGGAGATAAGCAGATTTATTGCTCCAGTTGAGAGGGCCCCAAGTTCAGTTTTGCTTTAACAATCTGCTAACTGAAGGCTTGTAGACTCGGCAATCATCAGAGCCATACCTTCTGTAAACAAACAGCTCTGGCCTTGTTTACCAATCATTTAGATAAGCATTTCATGGATCCTTAGATCCAAGAGTCAGAGCTGTGGGAATTGCTGACAGGGTCAACGTTTAACATCCCCCTCCAACTGCCTGTGAACTGAGTCACATGACCATCCACGACTGAGCCAAGCACATTAGAACATAGAACAGTACAGCACAGGAACAGGCCCTTCGGCCCACAATGTTGTGCTGAACTAATTAAACCAGTAATTAAGTGCATAACTAAACTAATCCCTTCTGCCTGCACAATGTCCATACCCCTCCATTCTCTGCACATTCATGTGCCTGTCATGAGCCTCTGAAACGCTTCTGTCGTATCTGCCTCCACCACCACCCCAGGCAGCACGTTCCAGGCACCCACCATTCTCTGTGTAAAAAAAGTTGCCCCACACATCTCCTTTGAACTTTCCCCCTCTCACTTTAAACGTATGCCCTCTAATTCCAGATCACACTCCAAATCAGACTGCTTTAGATCTGAATCACATACAGGCCAGACGAGATCAGGACAACAAGGTTCTTCCAGTGAACCAAGTGGGTCTTAACAACAGTCTGAGAGTTCCATCACCGTTATTTTAAATTCCCTAAATTTCTGGGGTTTGGCTGATGCCCCCAGTCATTAGTTCAGGGACTTTGATAGCCAATCCCTGCACAGAACCCTGCACAGAAGGAGGCCATTCAGCCCCTCGGGTACATGCCAGCCAGCTATCCAGGCTGGTCCCACTGCCCACCACTTGCTCTGTGGCTCAGGGCTCTGAGCATTCCTTAAATGTGAAGGGGCTTTGATGCTGCACCACTCTTTGGGTCAGGGGTGATCCCAAGGAGTTGCATTGCTGTAGCACCTTTCAAAGCGTCAGGAAGCCTCAAGGTGCCTTCCCCGGCCAATGGACTCATTTTGACATGTGTTCACTACTGTACTGTAGGAAGCATGGCAGCCATTTTGCACACAGCAGGATCCCACACACAGCAATGAAATAAGGATCAGATTATGTCTTTTTGTGACCAGCCAGGACGTCGAGGAAAACTCCTGTGGTCTCTTTCATGACAGTGCCTTGGGCCTGTTGCATTTTCAGTGGAGGACCTGTTTTAGAGCCTCAGCTGGAAACAGCATCTCTGACAGTGCTGCACTCCCGCACTCTTCACAAGTGACCGAAGGAGAGTTTGTGAAGGTGAACGCTTCACAACGTGGAAACCCTCGGAAATGTCCCATCCCAGGTCAGCACTTCCCTGCCATTCCTAGTCCTCTCAGCTGTCTC
Organism: Pristis pectinata; assembly: GCF_009764475.1. Classification (NCBI taxonomy): domain Eukaryota; kingdom Metazoa; phylum Chordata; class Chondrichthyes; order Rhinopristiformes; family Pristidae; genus Pristis; species Pristis pectinata. The sequence continues at coordinate 30,832,965 of NC_067430.1, forward strand.
CTGACTGTGGCACAGACTTCACACGGGACACATGGCCTCCTAAACTCACTACCCAACAAATACCTTTCCAGAAAATGAAACCACACCTCTCTGCCGCACAGTGTTTATCAAACCATGGTCCAGGAGTCACTCATTGCTGCTTACTTTCAGTGTCAACCTTCCCGGTTTTGAGTTACCCTGAGGTTCACTGCTCTGCCTTCTCTCCAATCCTTGCCATCCATCTATGGAGCAGAGACTCTTGTTATGTGACTCTCCCTGGACCCATGCAGGAAATAACAAGGTTCTATTAAATCAGAACTCTGTAAACCCTGTACAACCAAGAATCCTGCAGAACCCTCCCTCTCCCTGTGCTGGGGAACAATCTGCAGTGACAGGGTTTAACAACAGGAGACTCTCATGTGGGAAGCCTTACCCCCTCCCAAAGGTTTGCCCTTGCTGAAGAGTAACTCCAAATGTCTCTGTAAATGAGACAAAGTACTAATGCATTGCAACACCCAGTGATAGCACAAATTGTGATATTTCAACCAATCCCAATCTAAAAGATTTAATAGTACACAGTATGCTACTAAATTACAGATACGATCTTCATTTACTTTTATGAATTTCAGAATCTCAGTACTGTGACAATGTTTAGCTGCCTCGGCATTGCTGATTTAGGCAACGCCTGGATTTTGAGATCGTTTTCAAGTTGCTCCATGATGCCTGTCCAGTCCAACAACCCTCCGAGATCACTGTGCTCTGGTTCCAGCCTGTTGACCGTCCCCTCTTTGACCACTTCCTACTGGTAACTGTACCATCGGCTACCTGGACCTGAGCTCTGGAGCCTTTGACAGTGAACGTCATCTGGTTCCACTTATCACTGACCAGCCTCTGCTCACTCCCTCCCTCTCACTTCTTCCCCCTCCACTCTCAATCCTGATGCAGGGTCTTGACCCGAAACGTTGACCATCCCTTTGCCCCACAGATGTCGCTAGAACCGCTGAGTTCTTCCAGTAGTTTGTTTTTTGATCTGGATTCCAACAACTGCAGTTTATGTGTCTCTGCCTTACCTTATCCTGACAGTCCTTCAATCATGGTTCAATTGCTTGGAAGCAGATCTTTCTAACTTACTTTTCTGGTTTGACAGTGTAGTTTGGAGCTATTTACAGATCAAACAATGTGTGTGGCTGAGTCCAGTGAGACAGGAACTTCCCTGGAACTGTGAATAATACAGGGTCAGCACCATATTAAAGAACAAAGACTCTCCAAACAAAACAGACAAAAAAATTCTCTCATCAATGTGGTTACAAATAAAGTGTGACATGTACAGTGCAGCTGCTTACAATGGGTTGGATCATGCTGATCTTTGGCTGGGGTTTCTATAAGAAGCACCAGCTAACTGCACTGCTTGGACTTCACAGCACATGTTGCGCACACATTGGGTATGCACTGGGAGTCAGATGCACTGCAGCTCACCTCTCCTTTCACCCTGCAACACAGCACTGAATCCTGGATGGACCCAGACCCAAGCTGTGGGCGGCCAGTGCCTCTCTCATCCTTACAAAACACCAACTGCACCCATCACAATGGGGCTACCAAATTTCACCATTTAATAGAAGATAAGTGGCTTGTTTCTAATAGTGTTTTAAAATTAATATTAATGTTTTAATAAAGTTGCATCACAGCCTGGTATGGAGGCTCCACTGCACAGCATCGCAAGAGGCTGCAGAGGGTTGTAGACTCAGCCAGCTCCATCACGGGCACAACCCTCCCAACCGTCGAGGACATCTTCAAGAGGTGGTGCCTCAAGAAGGCAGCATCCATCACTGAGGACCCTCACCACCCGGGACGTGCCCTCTTCTCGTTACTACCATTGGGGAGGAGGTACAGGAGCCTGAAGACCCACACTCAACAATTCAGGAACAGCTTATTCCCCTCCGCCATCAGATTTCTGAATGGCCCATGAACCCACGAACACCAATTCGTTATTCCTTTTCTTTTGCACTATTTATTTTTGTAATTTATAGTAATTTTATGTCTTTGCACTGTACTACTGCCACAAAACAATAAACCACATCATCTAAGTCAGTGATAATAAATCTAATTCTGGTTCTGCTTCTGATTATGAAACAGAAGGAGACCATTTGGCCTGTTATAGCTGTGCTGGTTGAAAAAGAGCTCCCCAGACTAATTAAAATTTCAAAAAAACTTCAGATGCTGGAAAGCTGAAATAAAAATGGTGATGCTGGATGCACTCACAGGGTCAGACAGGAACTGTGGGGGGGGGGGGTGACAGAGGTAATGTTAACTCTTCTTCTGTCTCAATAGATGCTGTCTCTGCTCACCAACACTAGATCTGTGGCCCTGCAGGTTATCACTCTCCAAGTGCTCACCAAGTTCTGCTCAAGTTTTGTGAGGTGTCCTGCCTCTCCCATCTTTTCAGGTAGAGAGTGCCAGACCCCCAGTATCCCCAAGGGGGAAATGACTTTCCTCCTTCCCCCTCTGATAGTTCTATCGCTAACTTTAAATCCATGTCCCCTGGATTTTGACCACTCTTCCTAGTCAGATGTTTCCTATATACTCTGCCTGGGCTCCTCATGGTTTTACACATCTCAATTAACACCCTTACCCTCCTCTGTTCTAAGTATCATAACACTAGTCTATCCAATCTCACTTCCTAACCACAATTTTCCAGTCCCAGCAACATCCTCGCAAGTCTCCTCAGCACCCTCTCCAGTGAATTAAATCTTTTCTGAATGTGACCAGAACTGTCTGCAGTACTCAAGTTTATGTTGCAAGCAATTCTAGCATAACCCTCCTTCTCTTATTGCCCTACGCTATTCCAATCTATCCCCGATTCGTCTTTGTTATGACAAGAGCCCTTCGAACAAAACCCTGAAAAGCCTTGTAGAGTTAACCAAGAGTTAACTAAAGATGGACTTACGCAGTGGCCATTGAACCTGATTAAAAATCCACATCTCTTGCTGCACAGTGAGATTTCGAGCAGAAGTATTGCTGATTCCTTGAGAAATGTCCAATCCTGTCTCCTGGAATTGGAGTGAAATGTAAAGGCTTTGGAAGTGAAAATCCAACACAGTGGATTGATTGTTCAACTCACCAGGCTGCACAAAGGACTTAGTGATGGAAGCAAATTCAAACTGCAATGGAGTTTTAAAGTGCTGCATTGTAGCCAAGATATTAATTGAGAAAAGTTACCAGTCCTTGAAGTGAAGGTGATCCAATTAGCCCACTGTTAGGGAATGTTCAATGGACTGACATCCTGGGGGCAAGAACTGAACGAGTCTGGCACCTTGCATCTTATGTTTTATCTGCTGTTTGTCTTTTCTTTTTGAACGTCAGTGGAAAATGGTCTGGAGTTTTGGGTATATTTGGATTGATGAATTTTTAACAGCAATATATATATTGCTGACCCAGGCATAGTGAGTGTTTAAACATCCCAACTCTACCTGAACAATGTTCCTGAACAGAGACTTTTTCAAAATGTTCCCTTTATCAGATCACGGTGTTTGAAGTTAGACATTCCGAAGCCCTTCCTTGCCCGTGGACCAATGCTTGCACTGGGTCAAATGCAGAGATGAAGAGGTAGGTGCTAAATCAGAGAGATTGAGTTGCCTGGGACTGTACTCGCTGGAATTCAGAAGAACGAGTGGGAATCTTATAGAAACAAATAAAATTATGAATGGGATAGATAAGACAGAGGCAGGAAGGTTGTTTCCAGTGGTAGGTGAGACTAGAACTAGGGGACATGGCCTCAAGATTCGGGGGAGTAGATTTAGGACGGAGATGAGGAGAAACTGCTTTTCCCAGATAGGAGTGAATCTGTGGAATTCTCTGCCCAGGGAAGCAGCAGACACTACTTCATTAAATATATTTAAGACACAGTTAGGTAGATGTTTGCATTGTAGGGGTGTTAAGGATTATGGGGAAAAGGCAGGTAGGTGGATCTGAGTCCACAGCCAGATCAGCCATGATCTTATTGAATGGCGGAGCAGGCTCGATGGGCCAGATGGCCGACTCCTGCTCCTATTTCTTATGTTCTTTATGTTTAATGGAGGAGAGAGCGTGAGCTGGCAGAGAGCTGTAGGGAGGGAATTCCAGTGCTTGTGTTCGAGGGAACTGAAGACACGGCCGCCAGTGTGGAGTGAGTAATTCTGCAGGCGATCAAGGGTGAAGGATTGGAGGAGCACGAGAGTGGAGTCAGAGAGCCACACAGCACAGAAACAGGCCCTTCGGCTCACTGGGTCCGTGCTGACCATCGGCAACCCAATTACATTAATCCTACCTAACTTTTGCGTACAAAAAGTACAGAGAGCTAGGTAACGTTAGAGATCTGGAGGAGGACAAGGCTAAAAGGAAGGAACTTAAGAAAGAGATTAGGAAAGCCAGAAGGGGACATGAGAAGGCCTTGGCGGGCAGGATTAAGAAAAACCCCAAGGCGTTCTACAAGTATATGAAGAGTAAGAGGATGAAATGCGAAAGGATAGGGCCTATCAAGTGCAGCAGTGGGAAAGTGTGTATGGATCCAGAAGAAATAGCAGAGGTACTTAATGAATACCTTACATCAGTATTCACCACGGAAAAGGTCTGGGGGATTGTAGTGGGGACTTGCAGCTGCCTAAAAAGCTTGAACATGTAGATATTAGAAAAGAGGTGGTGCTGAAACTTTTGGAAAGCATCAAGTTAGATAAGTCCCCGGGACCAGATGAGATGTACCCTAGGTTGCTGTGGGAGACGAGGGAGGAGATTGCGGAGCCTCTGACGATGATCTTTGTGTCGTCCATGGAGACGGGAGAGGTTCCGGAAGATTGGAGGGTTGCGGATGTTGTTCCCTTATTCAGGAAGGGGAATAGGGATAGCCCAGGAAATTATAGACCAGTGAGTCTTACCTCAGTGGTTGGTAAGCTGATGGAGAAGATCCTGAGAGGCAGGATTTATGAACATTTGGAGATCTATAATATGATTAGGAATAGTCAGCATGGCTTTGTCAAGGGCACGTCCTGTCTTACGAGCCTAATTGAACTTTTTGAGGATGTGACTAAGCACATCGATGAAGGGAGAGCAGTAGATGTAGTGTATATAGATTTCAGCAAGGCGTTTGATAAGGTACCCCATGCGAGGCTTATGGAGAAGGTGAGAAGACATGGGATCCAAGGGGACATTGCAGTGTGGATCCAGAACTGGCTGGCCCACAGAAGGCAAAGAGTGGTTGTTGAAGGGTTGTATTTTACGTGGAGGTCGGTGACCAGTGGTGTACCTCAGGGATCTGTACTGAGACCCTTACTATTTGTGATTTTTATAAACGACCTGGATGAGGAAGTGGAGGGGTGGGTTAGCAAGTTTGCGGATGACACGAAGGTTGGGGGTGTTATGGATAGTTTGGAGGGCTGTCAGAGGTTACAGGGGGACATAAATAGGATGCAGAGTTGGGCTGAGAAGTGGCAGATGCAGTTCAACCCAGATAAGTATGAAGTGGTTCATTTTGGTAGTTCAAATATGTTGGCAGAATATAGTCTTAATGGTAGGAGTCTTGGCAGTGTGGAGGATCAGAGGGACCTTGGGGTCCGAGTCCATAGGACGCTCAAAGCGGCTGCGCAGGTTGACTCTGTGGTTAAGAAGGCATATGGTGTATTGTCCTTCATCAATCGGGGAATTGAATTTAGGAGCCGTGAGGTATTGTTGCAGCTATATAGGTTCCTGGTCAGACCTCACTTGGAGTATTGTGCTCAGTTCTGGTCGCCTCACTACAGGAAAGATGTGGAAGTCATAAAGAGGGTGCAGAGGAGATTTACAAGGATGCTGCCTGGAATGTGGAGCATGCCTTATGAAAGCAGGTTAGGGGAACTCAGCCTTTTCTCCTTGGAGAGACGGAGGATAAGGGGGGGACCTGATAGAGGCGTATAAGATGATGAGAGGTATTGATCGGGTAGATAGTCAGAGGCTTTTCCCCAGGGCTGAATTGGTGGCCAGAAGAGGACATAGGTTTAAGGTGCTGGGGAGTAGGTATAGAGATGTCAGGGGTAAGTTTTTTTACTCAGAGAGTGGTGAGTGTGTGGAATGGGCTGCCGGCAACGGTGGTGGAGGCGGATACGATAGGGTCTTTCAAGAGACTGTTAGATAGGTACATGGAGCTGAGTAAAATAGAGGACTATGGGTAAGCCTAGTAATTTCTAGGGTAGGGACATGTTGGGCACAGCTTTGTGGGCCGAAGGGCCTGAATTATGCTGTAATTGTTCTATGTTCTATCTATTTTACTAGAGTCACACAGCACAGAAACAGGCCCTTCAGCCCAACTGGTCCATGCCAACCAAGATGCCCCATCCAAGCTAGTCCCATTTGCCAGTGTTTGGTCCATAACCTTCGAAACTTTCCAATCCATGAACCTGTCCAACTGTCTTTTAAAAGTTGTTATTGTACCTGCCTCAACCACTTCCTCTGGCAGCTCATTCCACAAACATACCACCCTTAGTGTTAAAAAGTTGCCCCTCAAGTTCCTGTTGAATCTTTCCCCACATTCCCACCAACTCCCCTGAGATTCTACCACTCACAAGGGACAATTTACAGGGGCCAAATAACCCACCAACCCACACATCTTTGGGATATGGGGGTAACCAGAGGAAACCCACGCAGTCACAGGGAAAACATACAAACTCCACACAGACAGCACCAGAAATCAGGATCGAACCTGGGTCGCTGGAACTGTGAGGCAGTGGCTCTACTCGCTGCACCCTGGTACTATTCCCTACATTCTTATGTTTGAAAGAAGCACGGGCCAGTGTTATTTGTCAAACTGGAATTTCCAGCTGACTGTGATGATGACAATGAACTGTGTCTGGTTGAAGTTGCAGAGTGCACACAGAGGTCATTCATCTGTATTTTACACCAGCCACTTCAGTGAAAGCCACCAGCTGAATTCCAGATGGAGCTGCCTTCTGCTGAAGTTTGCCAGCACTTTGGAGCAAAACGTGGAAGACCAAGGCTCATTGTCAGAAGAGGGAGGTTCCACCAGTGTTCGTTCCACCAGTGAAGACCCTGAGATCGAGTCCAGTGACAGATCCCAGGCTTTCCCTGGGGAGTCGGCTTCTCGGGCCCTGTGTTTTTAATTAATTTTATTTTTTGAACTGTTTTATTATAATTTTCAGTTGTTTTCTTTGAAGTCGGCAAGTTTTCCAGGACCATGCCGGGCAAGAACAGATGGGAGGGATGCTAGCATCTTATCACCCCATGGAATGCTGGAAGGGGAGGAAGGGTAAGATGTCTGGTGTGGAATCTCGTTGAAGGTGGTGGAAATAATGGAGATTGATCTGTGGAATGTGCAGACTGGTGGGGTGGAAGGTGAGCACCAGGTGGTTTCAGCGTGTCGCAGGGACCGTTCCCCTCCTGAATCCCTAGTCCAGTCTTCTGTTCCAGCCAACCACTCCCTTTCTCACGGCCCCTTCCCACACAACTGCAGCTGATGCAACACCTGTCCTTTCACCTCTTCCCTTCCCACCACCCAGGGACCCCAACAGTCTCTCCAGGTGAAGCAGTGATTCACTTACACTTCCAATCCAGTGTACCACATTCAGTGTTCACAGAGTGAACACTACACTGGAGAAACCAGAGGCAGATTGGGTGACTGCTTTGCAGAGCGCCTACGTTCAGTCCACGGGGGCGACCCTGAGCTTCCCGTTGCAGTCACTTTAATTCTCTGTCCAGTGAGGCCCAACACAAACTTGAGGAACAGCACCTCATCATCTGCCTGTGCACATTGCAGCCTTCTGGACTCAATATTGAACTCTGTAACTTCAGATAACTTGATGTGTGTCTGTATCTGCCATCCATCTGTGACCTTGGCTCAGATTGTTGTTTCTCCTTTTTTCCTCTCTGGGAGCGGAGGACATGCCCAATCTGACCTGCTGGGCTAGTAGACCCTCTACCTCACAGCACCAGTGACCCAGGTTTAATCCTGACCACTGTCACTGTCTATGTGGAGTTTGCGTGTTCTCCCTATGCCCATGTGGGATCCCCCAGGTACTCCATGTTCCTCCTAAATCCCAACGATCTGTAGGTGGGTAGGTTAATTGGCCAGTTAAGTTGTCTCAAGTGTGCAGGTGAGTGGTAGAATCTGGGGAGAGTTGATAAGAATGTGTGGGGAATAAAGCACTGACTTAAACAACAAATTTCACATTCGGTCAGTGAGAATAAATCTGATTCTAATGGAATTAGTACAGATTTAGCATAAGTGGGTGGTTGAGGGTTAGTGTGGACTCAGTGGGCTGAAGGGCCTGTTTCTGTGCTCTATGGCTCTATAACCTGCCACCTGTTGGCTTGCCCAGAATGATACTTCTGATCTATTTGTCCTGCCCATTTTGAGATTGCTTTTGTATACTTTAAAGGTTTAGAGCTAGGTGTAAGAGGCATGATAAGGAAGTTAACAAGTGATGCCAAAGCTGGCTGTGTGGTTGACATTGAGGAGGGAAGCTTTAGACTGCAGGAAGGTAGAGACACTCCCCTCAGTTGGATAGAAAAGTGGCAAATGGAGTTAAATCCAGAGAAGGGTGTGGTCCTGCAGCTGGGGAGACGCTACAAGGGGAGGTCCACTCAAGGATAAAGGAGGGAATTTGCACTTGGAGTCAGAGCAAGTGGCTGAGGTACTAAATGAGGACCTTGCGTAGGTATATACCGAGGAGAAGAAATGGGAGGAAACTGAAAATAGAGCGGGGCGTGCTAATGTGCTGGGACATTTTGAGACTGAGGAGGTAGTGCTGGGTCTTCTGAAAAGCATTAAGGTGGATAAGTCCCCAGGGGTCGAGGGCATATATCCCAGAATATTTAAAAAAGCAAGTGAGGAGATTGCTGGGGCTTTGACAAGGATCTTTTTGTCCTCACTGGCAACAGGCAAGGTCCTGGAGAACTGGAGAGTAGCAAATGTTGCGCTTTTGTTCAAGGGAAATAGGGATAATCCAGGTAATTATAGGCTGGTGAGCCTCTCATCTGTGGTAGGGAAGCTATTGGAGAGGATACTGAGGGATAGGATTTATGCACATTTGGAAAGACATGGCCTGCTTAGGCACAGTCAGCATGGCTTTGTGCAGGGTAGGTCATGCATTACAAACTTGAGTTAGTGTTTTTTTTGAGGAGGTGACAAATGTGCTCGATGAGGGCAAGGCAGTGTATAATCTACATGGACTTTAGTAAGGCATTTGATAAGGTCCCTCATGGTAGGCTGATTCAGAAGATAAAGATGCATGGGATCCAGGGTGGATTGAAAGTTTGGATTCGGAACTGGCTTGCCCATAGAAGACAGAGAGTAGGGGTGGAAGGCTGTTATTCTGGCTGGAGGTCTGTGACCAGTGGTGTTCCACAAGGATTGGTGCTGGGACCTCTGTCATTCGTGATATATATCAATGATCTGGATGAAAGTGTAGATGGGTGGATTAGCAAGTTTGCAGATGACACCAAGATTGGCAGAGTTGTGGACAGTGTAAAGGACTGTCAAAGAATACAGCGGGGTATTGATCAGTTACAGATATGGGCAGAGAAGTGGCAGATGGAGCTTAATCTGGGCAAGTGTGAGGTGTTGCACTTTGGGAGGTCAAATGAAAGGAGAAAGTATACAGTTAATGATAGGCCCCTTAATAACACTTAGGTACAGGGGGATCTTGGGGTCCAGGTCCCTAGTTCACTGAAAATGGCTACACAAGTGGATAAGGTGGTAAAGGCAGCATACGGAATGCTTGCCTTCATCGGTAGGGGTGTTGTGTATAAGAGGAAGGAAGTCAATGTTGCAGCTGTATAAAACTTCAGTCAGACCGCACTTGGAGTATTGTGTGCAGTTCTGGTCGCCCCGTTACAGGAAGAATGTTGAGAGAGTGGAAAAGGTGCAGAAGAGGTTCATCATGATGCTGCCTGGATTAGAGGGTATGAGCTGTAAGGAGAGGTTGGACAAACTTGGGTTGTTCTCCCCAGAGCGTTGGAGGCTGAGGGGAGACCTGATAGAGGTTTTTAAAATTCTGAGAGGCATAGATATAGTAAATGGTCAGAATCTTTTCCCCAGGGTAGAAATGTCAAACACCAGAGGACATGATTTTATGGTTAGAGGGGGGAGTTTAAAGGTGACATGAGGGGTAAGTTTTGTTTTAAAAACGCAGAGAGTCGTGGGTGCCTGGAATGGGTTACTGGGGTAGCAGTGGAAGCAGGCTGTTTGGTGGAGTTTAAGAGGCTTTTCGACAGACACACAAATATGAAGGGAATGGAGGGATGTGGATGGTACACAGGAGGAGGACATCAAGGTTGACACAATATTGTGGGCCAAATGACCTGTCCAGTGCTGCACTGTTCTATGCATACATATGTACATGTACATCCATGTATGTGGAAAAGAGACTGTACATATGCATGCGTGTTTGGACAATCTTTGTTTGACACCAGCCTTCACCAATGTTGGTTCTATTGTAGATCTATTGGTTGGTTTTATGATTTGCATTCTGTCTTGGAAGAGATGTAACATTCAGGATGGGTTTGAGAACCTCAAGGCTATGCATCAGGAGCACTCAGGGACCCAGTGGAAAGTGCAGAAGGTAAGTACCACCTCCCAAACTTCCCACCCACTCCATCAACCATCCCCTGCCCCAGCTGTGGACAAGTCTGTGGCTCCCTCACTGTCTTCATCGGTCACCTCAGAACCCAGGTGGAAGCAAATCATCCCCGACCACAGGGGACTTGGGGAGGGTGGGGGTGGGGGGGGGGGTAGCACAGGTGATGCATCTCTATCGAACTCTGGTTTCAGCCACATTTAGAGTATTGTGTGCATTTCTGGTCACCTCACTACAGGAAGGATGTCGAGGCTTTAGAGAGGGTGCAGAGGAGATTTACTAGGATGCTGCCTGGATTAGAGGGCATGTGCTAACAGGAGAGGCTGGACAAACTTGGGCTCTTTTCTCTACAGCAGTGGAGGCTGAGGGGTGATCTGTTGGAAGTGTATAATTTTATGAGGGGCATAGATAGAGTGGACAAGCAATATCTTTTTCCCCCATTATCGAGCAATCTAATACCAGAGGGCATGCATTTAAGGTGAGAGGGGGTAGGTTCAGAACAGACATGAGGGGCAAGTTTTTTTTTACTCAGTGGGGTGGATGCCTGGAATGCTTTACCTCATAATGTGGTGGAGGCAAATTCATTGGGGGCTTTTAAGAGGGGCTTGGATGGGCACATGAATGAGAGGAAAATGGAGGGATAGGGGCATTCTGTAGGTAGGAGGGTTCAGCTATGTCAGCACAACATTGTGGGCCGAAGGGCCTGTTCTGTGTTCTATGTTCTAACCCCAAGGGAGCGGCTGGGGAGAAAAAGATACTGTGTGGATGTGTGTGTTTGAGGTGTGTCCACATGCACATTAGTGAGAGGCTGTGTTTGTCTCTGTTTATGGGTGTTTGCGTGTCTGTGTTTACATATGTCTCCATGTTTACGAAGGAATGTCTGCAGCCTCACATATTCATGAATGTTAGCCTGCATCCAATCATAATTAGCCGAAATAGCAAGTGTGAACATGGGGGTCATGTATCCAGAGAGGCAAGAATGCGTCTTGGTCCAAAGTTCACTGACTAAGTACCAGTGTCCAGGATGGAATGAAAGTGATTTGTTTTATTATGAAATGCTTCATTGAGCCAGCTTCAGAGTAGAGTAGTTCTGGAATTCAATAGATTAGAGAATGTAATATTCCCCAAGGGAAGGACACCGCGTACTGCTGGGGCCCCAGAATCTGGATCACCCTCCCTAAACCCACATCACCCTCTCTTCCTATAAGGTACCCCTTGAACTTCCCTCTGAGTGACATATTGCTCATGTGACCTGATACTTCTCCACCTGTCAGTTTTTAATGCTCCTGGAGAGTTTTTGCCACGTCAAAAGTGCAATGAAAGTATTTAGAACCATAGAACACTACAGCACAGAAAACAGGCCATTCAACCCTTCTAGTCTGTGCCAAAACAGTATTCCACTAGTCCCATTGACCTGCACCCAGTCCATAACCCTCCAGACCTCTCCCGTCCGTGTATCTATCCAATTTATTCTTAAAACTCAAGAGTGAGCCTGCGTTTACTACATCAGATGGCAGCCCATTCCACACTCCCACCACTCTTTGAGTGAAGAAGTTCCCCCTAAACCTTTCCCCTTTCACCCTAAAGCCATGTACTGATCTCTCCTAATCTAGGTGGAAAGAGCCTACTCGCATTAACTCTGTCTATGCCCCTCAATTTTGTAAACCTCTATCAAATCTCCCCTCATTCTTCTACGCTCCAAGGAATAAAGTCCTAACCTGTTCAATCTTTCCCTGTAACTCAACTCCTGAAGACCCGGCAACATTCTAGTAAATCTCCTCTGCACTCTTTCAATCTTACTGATATCCTTCCTATAGTTAGGTGACCAGAACTGCACACAATACTCTAAATTTGGCCTCACCAGTGACTTATACAACCTCACCATAACATCCCAACTCCTATACGCACTACTTTGATTTATGAATGCCAGGATGCCAAAAGCCTTCTTTACAACCCTGTCTACCTGCGACGCCACTTTCAGGGAATTATGTATCTGAACTCCCAGATCCCTTTGTTCCTCCGCACTCCTCAGTGCCCTACCATTTACTGTGTATGTCCTACCTTGATTTGTCCTTCCAAAATGCAACACCTCACACTTGTCTGCATTAAATTCCATCGGCCATTTTCTGGACCATTCTTCCAGTTGGTTCAGATCCCTCTGCAAGCTTTGAAAGCTTTCCTCACTGTCCACTACGCCTCCAGTCTTAGTGTCATCAGCAAACTTGCTGATCCAATTTACCACATCATCTAGATCATTAATATATACAACAAACAACAATGGCCCCAGCACAGATCCCTGAGGCACACTACTAGTCACAAGCCTCCAGTCTGAGAAAATCATCCACTACCTCTGTCTTCTCCCACACAGAGAATTTCGAATCCAGTTTACAACCTTTCTATAGATACCTAGTGACTGAACCTTATGAACTAACCTGCCATGTGGGACCTTGTCAAAGGCCTTAAAGTCCATGTAGACAACATCCACAGCCTTTCCTTCATCTACTTTCTTGGTAACCTCCTCAAAAAACTCTACAAGATTCGTTAAACACAATCTACCACGGACAAAGCCATGCTGACTATCCTTAATCAGCCCTTGGCTGTCCAAATACTTGTATATCCAATCTCTCAGAACTCCTTCCAATAATTTACCCACTACTGATGTCAGGGTCACCAGCCTGTAATTACCTGGTTTACCTTTAGAGACTTTAAAACAACAGAGCAGCATGCGCTACCCTCCAGTCCTCTGGCACCGCACCCGTATCTAAGGACATTTTAAATATATCTGCCAGGGTCCCTGCAATTTCTACACTAGTCTCTCTCAATGTCCAAGGAAATATCTTGTCAGGCCCAGGGGATTTATCTACCTTTATTCGCTGTAAAGCAGCAAGCACCTCCTCCTCTTTAATCTCTATATGTTCCATGATCCTACTGCTCATTTCCCTTCCTTCCATATCCACTATGTCCGTTTCCTGAGTAAATTCTGATGCAAAAAAACTGTTTAAGATCTCCCCCATCTCCTGAGGCTCCACACATAGACGACCACTCTGATCTTCTAGGGGACCAATTTTGTCCCTTACTATCCTTTTACTCTTAATATACTTGTAGAAGCCCTTCGGGTTTACCTTCACATTATCTGCCAAAGCAACCTCATGTCTTCTTTTTGTCTTCCTGAGTTCCCTTTTTTTTAAATTAAGTATTTTCTTACATTTTCTATACTCTTCAAGTACCTCATTTGTTCCTATTGCCTATACCTGCTATACACCTCTCTCTTTTTCTTAACCAGATTGCCAATATCCCTTGAGAACTAAGGTTCCCTATGCTTGTTAACTTTGCCTTTAATCCTGGCAGGAACATACAAACTCTGCACTCTCAAAATTTCACCTTTAAAGGCCTTCCACTTACTGGGCACATCCTTGCCAGAAAACAACTCATCCCAATCCACTCTTCCTAGATCCTTTCTCATTTCCACAAAATTGGCCTTTCTCCAATTTAGAACCTCAACAAGGACCAGACCTGTCCTTATCCATAATTAACTTGAAACTAATGAAATGGTCACTGGACCCAAAATGCTCACCTACACATACTTCTGTCACCTGACCTGCCTGGTTCCCTAATAGGAGATCAGGTATTGCATTCTCTCTCGTTGGTACCTCTATATATTGACTTAGAAAACTTTCCTGAACACATTTGACAAATTCCAAGCCACCCAGCCCTTTCACAGTGTGGGAGTCCCAGTCAATGTGGAAAGTTAAAATCCCCCACTATGACTACTTCTGTTTCTTACATCAGTCCGCTATCTCCCTACAGATTTGTTCCTCCAATTCTCTGACTATTGGGTGGTCTATAATACAACCCTATTAGTGTGACCACACCTTTCCTGTTCCTCAGCTCCACCCATATGGAGTCTGTAGACGAGCCCTCCAGGCTGTCCTGTCTATGGACAGCTGTGATATTTTCCCTGACTAGTAATACCACTCCTCCCCCTCTATCACGTCTGAAACAACGGAACCCCAGAACATTAAGCTGCCAGTCCTGCCCCTCCAGCAACCAAGTTTCACTAATAGCAATAACATCGTAATCCCACATGCCAATCCACACCCTAAACTCATCTGCCTTACCTACAGTACTCCTTGCATTGAAATAGATGCACCTGAGGACATTTCTATCACATACAAACCTTTGATTTCTGTCGATACCTGCAGTCCTCGCACAACCTTTTTCCTCCTCCACATCACTATCTGCTCTAACACTCTGGTTCCCCTCCCCCTGCAAATCTAGTTTTAAACCCCCCGGAGCAGCACTAGCAAACCTACCCACAAGTATGTTAGTCCCCCTCCAGTTCAGGTGCAAACTGTCCTGTCAGAACAGGTCCCACCTTCCCTGGAACAAAGCCCAATTGTCTAGGAACATGAAGCCCTCCCTCCTGCGCCAATTTCTTAGCCACGTATTTAGCTGCATGATCCTCCTATTTCTAGCCTCACTAGCTCGTGGCACGGGTAGCAATCCTGAGATTGCAACCTTGGAGGTCCTGTCCTTTAAACCTAGTTCTTTAAACTCTTTGCAGGACCACCTCCTCCTTCCTATCCACGTCATTGGTCCCTACGTGGACTACGACATCTGGCTGTTCACCCTCCCTCCTAAGAATACCGAGAACTCGATCCGAGATATTGCAGACCCTGGCACCAGGGAGGCAACAGACCATCTGGGATTCTTGATCTCTCCCACAGAACCTCCTATCTGTCCCCCTATCAAATCTCCTATCACTACTGCTCTCCTCTTTTCCCTCCTTCCTGAGCTGAGGGTACCACCTCGGTGCCAGAGATGTGACCACTACAACTTGTCCCTGGTAGGTCGTCCCCACCAGCAGTATCCAAAACAATATACTTATTGTTGATGGGAATGGCCACAGGGGTGCTCTACTCTTTGTCTATAACCCTTCCCTTTCCTGACAGTCACCCAGCTACCTGCCTCCTGACTTTTAGGGGTGACTATCTCCCTGAAACTCCTGTCTATGTCTGCCTCTGCCTCACGAATGATCCGAAGTTCATCCAGCTCCAGTTCCCTAACTCATTTGTCAGGAGCTGCAGCTGGATGCTCCTTTTACAGGTGTGGTCATCAGGGACAAGTGTGCTGTCCCTGACTTCCCACATACTGCATACAGAGCACACGACTGCCCTAACTGTTGCCATCACTACCTACTCCTAAGTATTTAAAATAAAGGAACTTACCCAGCCTTACCTCTCTGGGTGCAAGCTCTTCCTCAGCTTCTGCTCGCCGAAGCCTCGAGCCAAAGCCTCAAGCTCCACTCCTACCCTGAGCCACTCACACACACACTGGCTATTCCTCTTCAGTTACCCCTCCTTATATTTGTCCCTGTTGATTATCCCAAGTACTCACTCCCTCTAGTTAACCAACCAACACTGTTTTAAATAATCAGCCCCTACCTGCTAGAGACCCACTGCTCCAATGGCTCCCGGGCCGATCCTGTAAGGGAAAAGCCCGCGCAAAAACTGTTTAAATAATCAGCCCCTACTTGCTAGAGACATGCTGCTCCAACAGCTCCTGGGTTGTTTTACCACAGTGCTGAGCTTCTCCTAATATTCATTCACCCACAGGATCCGAATGATGTTTGCAATGCCAGCATTTATTGTCCAGCCTGAATTGCCCTGAACCTCAGTGGCAGGAAAGGTCAGCTACATGTAGACCAGACCAGGAGACTGGCTTCCATCCCTGAAGATCACCCATTGCTGCATACAGATTGGCAAGAAAAAACCTGTCGCGGGGGATTAGGGAGGTGAAGAGGCTGTATGGACAAAAACTTAACAGCCACTTCACGAACAACAAAGAAGCACGTCGTTTGTGGCAGGGATTTCAAACAATCACCGACTACAAGCACCCCACCCCCCCCACCACCTGCAGATATGTCACAATGATCCCTCTTTACCAGATAAACTTAATGTCTTTTATGCAGGTTTTGAGGCAAATAACACCGTTCAGGCACAGATGCTTCCACCATCAAGAGACCAGGTACTTCAGCTGTCTACAGCTGGAGTGAAAAAGGCGTTCGCCAGTGTCAATCCGTGGAAAGCTGCGGGGCCGGACAACATTCCTGGACGTGTTTTAAAGGATTGTGCAGAGCAGCTGAAGGATGTCTTTGCAGACATCTTTAATATCTCGCTCAGCCAGGCAGCGGTGCCCACCTGCCTTACAAGTGCCATCATTACTCCTGTCCCTAACCCAGCCTGTCTGAATGACTTCCGCCCTGTGGCCCTGACACCAATAATAATGAAATGCTCATGCAGCATATTAAGACTTGTTTTCCTGCAAACTTAGATCCCCTACAGTTTGCATATAGAGTCAATCAATCCAGAGGATGCAATCTCCACTTTGTTCCACATCACACTGTCACATCTGAAGGGGAAGAGTACATATGCCAGGATCCTCTTCATTGACACCAGCTCAGCATTTAACACGATCATTCCACAACAGCTGGTGGGAAAGCTGAGGCTGTTAGAGGTGGACACTGGCATTTGCAATTGGGTCCTCAATTTCCTGACACAGCAGCAGCAGATAGTTAGAGTTGGCAGTCATACATCAGGAACCATCTCAGTGAGTACAGGCTCACCTCAAGGCTGCGTCCTGAGCCGTCTATTGTTTAGCCTGCTCACACACGACTGCATTGCTAGATTCAGCACCAACTACGTCATTAAGTTCGCTGATGACACAACAGTGGTGGGTCTTGTCAGTGACAATGATGAGTCTGCATATAGGATGGAGGTGGACCAGCTAACAGCGTGGTGCAGATTCCACAATCTCGCCCTCAATGTGGACAAAACAAAGGAGATGGTGATTGATTTTAGGAGGGCTGGCAAGCATGATCATACACCGCTGACTATTGATGGTGCTGCTGTGGAGAGGGTCAGCAACATTAAGTTCCTGGGGGTTCACTTAGCGGATGATCTGACCTCCACTATTAACACTGCAGCCATCGTTAAAAAAGCCCAGCAGTGGCTTTACCCCCTCCGGAGACTCAAAGGCAGGCCTCCCTATTCCACACTCCATCACTTTTTACAGGGGCACCATTGAAAGCATCCTGACCTACTGCCTCAACTCCTGGTTTGGTAGCTGCAAGGCCTACGAACAACAGCAGCTCAATAGGATGAAGACAGCTGGCAGGATCATTGGTGCCCCTCTCCCCTTTTTGATGGAGATCTATCAGCAACGCTGCGTTCGCAGAGCTATGGCCATCATTAAGGACTTCCATCACCCTTCTCACGACCTGTTTTCCCTCCTGCCGTTGGGGAAGAGATATAGGAGCATCTTCTCTAGATCTAGTAGGATGCTGAACAGCTTTTTCCCACAAGCAGTCAGGATCATAAATGGACTGTGTCCCCTTCCCCTTCCACTGACAAGCTCTCCCTCCGCACACACGGACACACCCACATCAATACAGACACAGTTTGATAGTTAGTGACCTGATACATTGAACTTCATTGAGCTGAATAAGCTCTTAATACATCAATGCACTTTAACAGATATGAATATGTGGTGTTGATATGTTTTTAGTTTTGTTTTAGAGATGTTTTTATAGACTATTTTAGATATTTATCACTGTTCTTTTTGTTGCACTGATATGAGCTGGTGAGAAACAGTATTTCGTTTTTTGTGTATGTAAATACTCAGAGAAATGACAATAAAGCAAATCTTGAATCCTGAACCACATCCTACAGCTTCGAGTCCAGATGAAGGGTCTCCATCCGAAACATCGACTGTCCGTTCCCCTCCACAGATGCTGCCTGACCCACTGAGTTCCTCCAGCAGATTATGTATTACTCCAGATTCCAGCATCTGCAATCTCTGGTGTCCCCAGCCTTTTCTTTATGCTGAACTTGCTTACTGCTGGGGTTCTCAACTCATGACTCACGATCAATGGTCCAGAGCACTGGCTATAGAGCCTGTGAGTTGCCCATTGGACCCTTGGTGATGGCCTAATGTGGATCACCATGGGCAGCAGGGAGACACGCTGGCAGTCTGCTCACTGTGCCCAGATGAACAGGGCTCAGCCACCCGTGGCCAGACATTGCTGGCATTCTTTGTGAATACAGAGTTCTCAGAACAGTCGGTGCGTAGTTTCCAATAACAGGTCATGAGAAGTTTAAAGAGTTCGTGGGGTGCCAACCAACCTGAGTAGTTTTACGGCCTCCTGTCACTGGCTGTAGTTTTATTACAACCATGGTGCAGCCAGAGGAGTCTGGTAGACCTCAGTGCCTTGGTGTAGAAGATTTACACATGCTCCCCATTGGGCAGATTTATCCCCAGTAAATCATTTAGCAACAAAAAAAAGTTGGATTTCTAAAAACCAGTCGTGTCCCTTTCACGACACCCCAGCCAATGAACTGCAGCCACAGCTGTAATGTAGGAAAGGTAGCGCACAGCAAGTTCCCACAAGCAGCCATATGATAGTGACCAGGTGATCTGTGTTTTACATGGGCTGAGGGGTAAATGGAGGCCTGGTCCAGGTCAGTGGAACTCCCCTGGCCTTGTTGAAACAAGTTGCTGTTCATGGGACATAAACGTCAAGACCAAGAACAACATTTGTTGTCCATCCCCAATGGTCTTTGGATTCAACAACTTGCTGAACCATCTCAAAGAGATTTAAAAGGAAAAAAAATCACATCAGTGGATTGAAGTCACAGAGAGCAAGAGCAGGCAAATGAAGGAGAATAAAGTGACAGGAAGCTCAGGGGCACCCCATGCAGACTGAACACAGGGGTCCTGGAGAAGAGGCACCCAACCAGCATTTGGTTTCTCCCCTGCAGAGGACACGAGATTGCGCCCCAAGTGCAATGCCCTGACTGGAAGGTGAGTGCATCACTGCTCCACGTGGAAGGATTGTTTGCTGAGGAGGGATGAGGTGAAGGGACGGTTGCTGCATCCCCAGTGGTTGTGTGGGAAAGGGCAGTGGTTGGTGGGGTTGGAAGATTGTACCAGGGACTCACAAAGGGAATCCTGATAGGGAAGGGGACAATCTGCTTCCACACCTTGAACTTCTCGTTGTCCATCACTCATTTACATGGAGACAAGAGATTCTGCAGATGCTGGAATCTGGGGCAACACACACAGTGCTGGAGGAACTCAGCGGGTCAGGTAGCATCTATGGAGGGAAATGGACAATTGACAATTTCAGACAGAGACCCTTCATCTGGACTGGAAAGGAAGAGGGAGGATGCCAGAATAAAAGGGGATGGGAGGTGCACGAGCTGGCAGGTGGTGGGTGGGGGCCGGTGGGAGTGATGCGAGAAGCTGGGAGGTGATAGGTAGAAGAGGCAAAGGGCTGAAGGAATCTAATAGGAGAGGACAGTGGACCATGGAGTGAAGGGAAGGAGGTGGGGAACCAGAGGGAGGAGGTGGGCAGGTCATGAGGGTGGGGGAAGGGAAAGAGAAGGGGTGAGGAGTCCACAGGACTGATTGCAAACAAATTGGGGGGGGGGGGTAGGAAAACAGAGGGGAGGGGTTACCAGAAGTTAGAGAAATCAATGTTGAGGCCGTCAGGTTGGAGACTCCCAAGGCAGAAATGAGGTGTTGTTCCTCCAACCAGTGTCTGGCCTTGATGTGGCAGTAGAGGCAGCCATGGACAGACATGTCAGTGTGGGACTGGGAAGTGGAATTAAAATGGGTGGCCACCAAGAGATCCTGACTGTCGTGGCGGACAGAACGAAGGTGCTCGACGAAGCAGTCACCCAATCTGCGTCAGGTCTCACCGATGTAGAGGAGGCCGTACCGGGAGCAATAAATCTCCAGCATTGTGTGCGCATTTCTCACTTTAATTTGCAATCTCTCTGCCCCTCTGACCTTTGTCTGTGGCCTCCTGTACTGTTCCAACAAGTCCCAAGATAAGCCTGAGGAACAACACCTCATCACCAATCTCAGCATGTTGAAACCTTCCGGATTTAATATCAAATTCATTTCAGGTAAGTTGTTTTCTCTACTGGTACCAGAGCTGATCACTTCTCCAGTCAGGCTATCCATCTGTAATACTAACTCTGACTCTGTAAGCATTTCTCTCCTCAGGTGCTGCCTGGCCTGCTGAGTGTTTCCACTATTATTATTTCAGATTTCCAGCACCTGCAGGTTTTTGACCTCAGTCACGATGTTGTAACTCTGTCTAGAAATGAGGCCCTTAGTTGATTAAACCTGACTAACCTGCATTGTAATCTTTGGTGATTTGCTTAATTACATCTTCTGTTCACAGAAGAAAACAGCAGAGGAACAGGGCCTTTGGCCCACGCTGTGGTGCCAAGCTAATTAAACATAATTAAAAGCCTAACTATTGAAAATCCCATCTGCCAACTCATCCATTTCCCTCTATTCACTGGACATTCATGTGCTTATTTAGGAGCCTCTTAAATGCCTTATCATATCTTCCTCCACCAGCACCCCTGGCAGCACATTCCAGGCACCCACCACTGTGTAAAAAAGCTTGCCCTGCACATCTCCTTTGAATTTACCACCTCTCATCTTAAATGCATGCCCTCTTGTATCAGACATTTGTACCCTGGGAAAAAGATACCAGCTGTCTACTCTATCTATGCCTCTCAATCTTATAAACCTCTATCAGGTCTCTGCCGCTCCAGAGAAAACAACCCAAGTTTGTCCAACCTCTCCTTATAGCTCATGCCCTCTAATCCGGGCAGCATCCTGGTGAACCTCTTCTGCACCCTCTCCAAAGCCTCCACATCCTCCCTATAACGGGGCAACCAGAACTGAATGCAGTACTCCAGATGCAGCCAGAGTTTTATAAAGCTGCAGCATAACTTCCTGACTCTTGAACTCCATGTCTCAACTAATGAAGGCAAGCGTGCCGTATGCCTTCTTGACCACCCTATCAACCTGTGCAGCCATTTTCAGGGAACTATGGACTTAGACCCCAAGATCTCTCTGTACATCAACAATTAGGGGTCCTGCCATTAACTGTGTACTGTCCCTTTACACGAGTTCAGTTACTACATTATGCTGACTACTTCTCTTCATGATGTTAAAGGCTATGTTCTCTGTATCCAATGCTAAAGGCAGTAAGTTTTGTGCTCTGATTATTTCTCATTGTCCCAGGTGAAGTATTGAAATCTCCACACCCAGTGAATGCACACGTGGGCCAAACCTGTACATGTTAAAACCTGTGTACCTGCTCTTGTGCTACAGGAGGATTAAGTGTGACTAGTTTGGCCAGAGCAAGGCTAATTAAATGACGAGACTACTCCCATCGTTTTCCCATTCTGTGAATTGTGTCCCTGGGCAATACACCAACAATATCCAACATACCATGACTACAACAAGGTGAGAAGCTGGGTATCCAGTGGGACTGACTCATCACTTGACACCACAAGGCCTTTCCCCATCTACAGGCACTACTCAGTACTCATCCGGAAGACTGCAGTTAAAACAACTCCCAAGAAGCCCAGCACAAAGCAGCCCGTTCAGTCAGCACCCTCTCCACCACCCTCCACACCAGCACAGTGGCTGTGGTGTGTACCATCAACAGAATGCACTGCAGTTATTCACCCAGCTACTCCAACAGCATCCCTCTGGAGTGCCAGAGGCAGGGGGCTTGAGAGAAGTTACGAGAGGCAGAGATAGGGTAGACAGTCAGACTCCTTTTCCCAGGGTAGAAATGTCAAATACCAGAGGACAGAACATTACAGCACAGTACAGGCCCTTTGGTCCACAATGTTGTACCAACATTTTATCCTGCTGTAATAGCTAACCCTTCCATTTCACATAGCCACATGAATGATAGAGAAGTGGGGGCTACCTAAGTGTCTCTTAAATGTCCCTAATGTATCTGCCCTCACAACCTCCACAGGCAGTGTGTTCCACACACCCACCACTCTTAAAAAAAACTTACCCCTGACATCCCCCTTATACCTTCCTCCAATCACCTTAAAATTATGTCCCCTCATGTTAACCATTGTTGCCCTGGGAAAAAGTCTAACTGTCCACTCAATCTATGCCTCATATCATCTTGTACACCTCTATCAAGTCACCTCTCATCTTCCTCTCCAAAGAGAAAAGCCCTAGCTCACTCAACCCATCCTGAAAAGACATGCTCTCCAATCCAGGCAACATCCTGGTAAATCTCCTCTGCACCCTCTCTGAAGCTTCCACATCCTTTCTATAAGGAGGCGACCAGAACTGAACACAATACTCCAAGTGTAGTCTAACCAGAGTTCTAGAGCTGCAACATCACCTCATGGCTCTTGAGCGCAATACCCCAACTAACGAAGGCCAACACTCCATAGCCTTCTTAACAACTCTATCGACCTGCATGGCAACCTTGAGGGAACTATGAACATGGGCCCCAAGATCCCTCTGTTCCTCCACACTGCTAAGAGTCCTGCCATTAACCTTGTATTCTGCCTTCAAATTCGATCTCCCAAAGTGTATCACTTCACTTTTCCAGGCTGAACTCCATCTGCCACTTCTCAGCCCGGCTTTGCATTTTATCAATATCCTGTTGTAATCTGCAGCAACCTTCTACACTATCCACAACACCACCAACCTTCGTATCATCAGCAAACTTACTAACCCACCCTTCCACATCCTCATCCAAGTCATTTATAAAAATCACAAAGACCAGGGGTCCCAGAACAGATCCCTGCAGAACACCACTGGTCACTGACCTCCAGGCAGAATACACTCCATCTACCACCACCCTGTCTTCTGTGGGTGAGACAATTCTGAATCCATACAGCCAAGTTTCCCTGGATCCCATGCCTCCTGACTTTCTGAATAAGCCTTCAATGAGGAACCTTATCAAATGCCTTACTGAAATCCATGTACACCACATCCACTGCTCTACCTTCAATGTGCTTTGTCACATCCTCAAAGAATTCAATCAGGCTCATGAGGCACGACCTGCCTCTCACAAAGCTATGCTGACTGTCCCTAATCAGCCTATGCTTCTCTAAGTCCTGTCTCTAAGAATCTTCTCCAGTAATTTGCCCACCACTGAAGACTTACTGGTCTAATTCCCAGGGTTATCCCTACTTCCTTAAACAAAGGAACAACATTTTTCACCCTCCAATCATCTGACACTGCTCCTGTGGCCAGTGAGGATCATCACCAAAGGCACAGCATCTCTTCCCTCGCTTCCCATAATAATCTTGGATATATCCCGTCCAGCCCCAGTGACTTATCCATCCTAATGTCTTTCAATAGTTCCAGCACATCCTCTTTCCTCACATCAACATGCGCTGGCGTATCTGCCATACGCCATCCTCACAAACGTCAAGGTTTCTCTCTGGTGAATAACAAAGCAAAGTATTCATTAATGACCTCCCCTACCTCTTCCAACTCCAGACACGTTTCCTCTTATCCCTGATTGGTCCTACCTTCACTCTAGTCATCCTCTTATTCTTCACATGTGTAGACTGCCTTGGGGTTTTCCTTGATCCTACTTGCCAAGGACTTCTCATGCCCCCTTCTAGCTCTCCTAAGTCCATTCTTAAGCTCCCTCCTGGCTACCTTGTAACTCTCCAGAGCCCTGTCTGATCCTTGCTTTCTAAACCTCAGGTAAGCTTCTTTCTTCCTCTTGACAAGATATTCTACATCTCGTGTCAACCATGGTTCCTTCACTTTACCATCCTTACCCTGCCTCAATGGGACAAACTTATCCAAAGCCCCATGCAAGTATTCCTTAAACAACCTCCACATTTCTGTTGTGCACTTCCAAGAACATCTGTTCCCAATTTACGTTCCCAAGTTCCTGCCTACTAGCATCATAATTCCCCCTCCCCCAGTTAAATACTGTCCCATATCATCTGCTCCTATCCCTCTCCAAGGCTATGGTAAAGGTCCAGGAGTTATGGTCACTATCTCCAAAATGCTCTCCCACCGAGAGATCTGAAACCTGACCAGGCTCATTGTCTAGTACCAGGTCCAGTATAGCCACTCCTCTAGTCAGCCTGTCCACATGCTGTGTCAGGAATCCTTCCTGTTCACATGAAACACACTCCGCCCCATCTATCCCCTTTACATTGAGGGGATGCCAATCAATATTAGGGAAGCTGAAATCACCCATGACAACAACCCTGTTATTCTCACACCTCTCTAAAATCTGCCTCCTGATCTGCTCCTCAGTGTCTGCTGCTGCTGTTGGGGGGGGGGGGGGGGTCTGTAGAATACTCCCAATAGTGATCACTCCCTTCCTGTTTCCGACTTCCACCCACACTGACTCAGTGGACGATCCCTCCAGGACATCCTCCCTTTCTACAGCTGTGACACTGTCCCTGACCAGCAAAGCCACTCCCCCACCTCTTACCTCCATCCCTGTCCCTTTTGAAGCATCTAAACCCCGGAATATCCAGCAGCCATTCCTGCCCTTGTGACAGCCAAGTCTCTGTAATGGCCACCACGTCATAGTTCCACGTACTGACCCATGCTCTAAGTTCATCGCCCTTGTTCCTGATACTTCTCACATTAAAGTAGACACTTCAGCCCATCCAACTGACTGCAATTTTGCCCTTTCAACTGCCTCTCCTTCCTCAGTCTTTCTACACGCCTCATCTACTTGTACATTAAATGGACAAAGCTCTGACCTATGACTCGGGTTCCCATCCCCCTGCCAAACTAGTTTAAACCCTCCCCAACAGCTCGAGCAAATCTGCCTGCAAGAATATCTGTCCCCCTCCAGTTCAGGTGTAACCTATCCCTTTTGTACAGGTTGTACCTTCCCCACAAGAGATCCCAATGATCAACAAATCTGAAACCCTGCCCCAATTTCTCAGCCACACATTCATCTGCCAAATCATCCTATTCTTACCCTCACTGGCACGTGGCACAGGCAGCAATCCAGAGATTACTACCCTTGAGGTCCTGCTTTTCAGCTTCCTACCTAACTCCCTATCTTCCCTCTTCAGGACCTCATCTCTTTCCCTACTTATGTCATTGGTGTCAATATGTACCACGACCTCTGGCTGTTCACCCTCCCCCTTCAGAATGCTGTGGACCTGATCCAAAATGTCCCTAACCCTAGCACCAGGGAAGCAACATACCATCCAGGAGTCTCTTCCACATCCACAGAATCTCCTGTCTAATCCCCTTACTATGGGATCCCCTATCACTACCACTCTCCTCTTCTCCCCCCTTCCCTTCTGCATCACACGAGCAGGCTCAGTGCCAGAGACCTGGTCACTACAGCTTTCCTCTGGTAGGTCATCCCCCCAACAGTATCCAAAGCAGTATACCTGTTATTGAGGGGAACGGCCACAGGTGTACTCTGCACTCCCTGCCTATTCACCATTCTTCTCCTGATGGTCACCCAGCTTCCTGCAGCTTTGGAGTGACTGCCTCCCTGTAGCTCTTGTCTACGTTCTCCTCAGTATCCCACAGGAGCCAAAGGTCATCCAGCTGCAGCTCCAGTTCCCTAACACACTAAGGACCTGCAGCTGGATGCACCTCGTGCAGATGTAGTTATCGGTGAGACTGGATGTCTCCCAGAACTCCCACATCTCACAAGCTAAACACACCACTGACCCTGGAGCCATTCTCACTGCTCTGCAGTGCAGGGAACACCAAATCAAAGAAAGAAAGAAACTTACCAGAGATTTACCTTCACCTCTTCTCACTGAAGCCTCTTGAGCCAAAGCTTCAGCTCCCCACTCTAACAATGGCCATTCACTCAATGGCCACTCCACTTATACCTGCCTTACCTTTATTTGCTGCTGTTGATAAACCAGTCAGCAGGTAACAATTTGCAAATGTGCCTCGTTTAGACTCTTGCAAGATGAAACTCACCAGCTCAGGCACAAAGACTCACCCCTTTTCAAAGGTCCTACTCCAACTCTTGACTCTGCAAGTCCATGTTCTATGCCCTATGCCAGCACCTCCCAAACCACCACCACTGCCACCGAGAAGGATCAGGGCAGCAGGTACAGGAGAACACAACCACCTGCAGGTTCCCCTCCAAGTCACACATCAACCTGACTTGGAAATACATCACTGTCTCTTCATTGTAACCAAGTTGAAATCCAGGACATCCCTCCCCAACACCACAGTGTTTAGCAGAACACCATTGGGCGGGGTGTTGAATATAAGAGTAAGGAAGTCATGCTGCAGTTGTATAAAACTTCAGTCAGACCACACCTGGAGTATTGTGTGCATATTTGCCCCATTACAGGAAGGATGTGGAGACTGGGGAAAGGGTGCAGAAGAGGTTCACCAGGATGCTGCCTGGATTAGAGGGTATGAGCTATAAGGAGAGGTTGGACAAACTTGGCTTGTTCTCCATAGGGTGTCGGAGGCTGAGGGGAGACCTGATAGAGGTTTTTAAAATTATGAGAGGCATAGATAGGGTAGACAGAATCTTTTCCCCAGGGTAGAAATGTCAAACACCAGAGGACATGCTCTGAAGGACAGAGAGGTAGAAGTTTAAAGGCAACGTGAGGGGCAAGTTTTTTTTTACACAGAAAGTGGTAGCTGTCTGGAACGGGTTACCGGGGGCAGTAGTGGGAGCAGGCAGTTTGGTGGAGCTTAAGAGGCTTTTAGATAGACATGAATATGAAGAGAGTGGAGGGATGTGGATGATACACAGGATGAGGACATCTTGTATAAATCAGCATCAAGATCAGCACAACATCATGGGCCAAATGGCCTGTCCAGTGCTGTAATGTTCTATGACTATGAGAAGGACTGCAGCAGTTCAAGGAGTCATCTCTCCACCACCTTCTCAAGGGCAGTTAGGGATAGGCAATGAATGCTGGCCTTGAGGATGAACACGTGTGTCCTCTCTGCATGTACTCAGCAGGGGCTGGATTCAACAATTAGTGCTATTGAATGTGTTCCATTCCACTCACATTGCACATTGGGAAGAAATTGCAGAGGCCCTTGCAGAGAAATTTGCTTCATCTTTAGCCACAGGTGAAGTTCCAGAGGGTGGCTGATGTTGTACTGTTATTTAGGAAGGGCAGCAAGGACAAGCCAGGGAACTACAGGCAGGTGAGCCTGACATCCATAGTGGGTAGGTTACTGGAGGGCATTCTGAGGGACAGGATCTACCAGCATTTGGATAGACAAGGTTTGACTGGGGATCATCAGCACGGCTTTGTGTGTGGGGAATCATGTCTCACAAATCTCTTAGGGTTTTTGTAGAGGTAACCAAGAGGGTTGATGAGGGCAGGGTAGTTGACATCTATAAGGACTTTAGCAAGGCCTTTGATAAGGTCCCAGATGGAAGGTGAGTCTGGAAGGTTGGATCGCATGGGATCCAGGGAGAGCTGGCAAAGTGGATACACAATTGGCTTGATGGTAGGAAGCAGACGGTGATGGTGGAAGGTTGTTTCTCAGACTGGAGGCCCGTGACTAGTGGTGTGTCTCAGGGATCGATGCTGGGCCCACTGCTGTTCATCACTGATATCAATGACTTGGATAAGAATGTACAAGGCACAGTTAGTAAGTTTGCAGGTGGCAGTAAAATAGGTGGTATAGTGGACGATGAAGAAAGTTATCAAAATTACAGGGGGTCTCGATCAGCTGAGTAAGTGGGCCAAGGAATGGCAAATGGAGTTTAATTCAGATCAGTGCGAGGTGTTGCATTTTGGGAAGTCAAACCAGGGCAGGACTTTCACAGTGAATGTCAGGGCCCTGGGGAGTGTTGTGGAACAGAGGGACCTAGGAGTAGAGGTACATAGTTCTCTGAAAGTGTTGTGACAGGTAGACAGGGTGGTGAAGGAGGCACCTGGCATGCTGGCCTTCGTGGGTCAAGGCACTGAGTATGGGAGTTGAGAAATTATGATGTAGTTGTACAAGGCATTGGTGAGGCTGCACCTGGAGTACTGTGTTCAATTTTGGTCGCCCTGCTATGGGAAAGACATCCTTAAGTTGCAAAGAGTGCAAAGAATATTTACAAGGATGTTGCCAGAACTACAAGGTCAGAGTTATAGGGAAAAGTTTGAGGAGATTTGGTCTGTCACCAAAGAGACTTGCAAACTTCTATAGCTGTATGGTGGAGAGCGTGCTGATTGGTTGCATCACAGCCTGGTGTGGAGGCTTCAATGTGCAGGATCGACAGAGGCTGCAGAGGGTTGTAGACTCAGCCAGCTCCATCACGGGCACAACCCTCCCCACCAGAGGACATCTTCAAGAGGCGGTGCCTCAAGAAGGTGGCGCCTCAAGAAGGTGGCATCCATCACTAAAGACCCTCAGCACCCGGGACATGCCCTCTTCTTGTTACCACCATCGGGGAGGTACAGGAGCCTGAAGACCCACACTCAAAGATTTAGGAACAGCTTCTTCCCCTCAACCATCAGATCTCCGAATGGTCCATGAACCCATGAATTCTACCTCGTTATTCCTCTTTTGCACGATTTATTTATTTATTGGTAACATCATAATGTTTACATCTTGCACTGTACTGCTGCCACAAAACAACAAATTTCACAACGTATGTCAGTGATAATAAACCTGATTCTGAGGCTAGGACTTTATTCCTTGGAGCCTGAGGGGTGACATTATAGAGGTGTATAAAATCATGAGGGGCACAGATAGTGTGAATGCACTCGGTCTTATTCACAGGGAAAAGGAATCAAGAACTAGAGGGCATAGGTTTAAGGGGAGAGGGGAGAGATTTAAAAGGGACCTGAGGGGCAACTTCTTCACACAGAGGGTGGTCTGTATATGGAACGAGCTGCCAGAGAAATTGGTTGAGGCAGGTACAATGGCATTTAAAAGACACTTGGACAGATACAAGGATAAGAAAGGTTTAGAGGGATATGGGCCAAATGGGACTAGCTTAGAGGGGCATCTTGGTCAGCATGGACCAGTTGGACCAAAGGGCCTGTTTCTGTGCTGTGTGACTCTATGACACTATTAGACTAAGTACCTGATCTGTTTGGGAATTGGTTTCAACATTAACTTACTTCATTTTCAGAGATTATGACAGAAGTAACTGGAAAGCCTCACATTTAAAAAACTGCCAGGTCTTATGTGACTTCTAATTAATTAGTATTGGAGCCAACTGCTACTCTCTATTATATAAAAGGGCCAGGATTTTTATTGCAAAAACACTGACTGTTGGAGGAACTCAGCAGATCAGGCAACATCTGTAGAGGGAAATGGACAGCTGACATTTCAGGCTGAGACCCTTCATCTGTCAGGATATTGGGTGCTCACTAAATATTGTGCTGTTTTTCACTCGTTCAGAATTATTTATTCTCTCTCTCTCTATGCCTTACACACTGAGGTGTGTCAGTGGTTCCTCATCCACACTCCCTCTCATACGCCACTGCTCTCTCTTCCTGAGTCTTTGCTGTGCACTGAATTCTCTACAAAGAGCCCCGTGCACCACCTCCCAGTCATGAGGTGGGAGTCAGAGCAGACACAGCCCTCCCAAGTGTTTCCCATCGATTTCACTCATCCCTCTGCCCACCCTGTCAATGATCCCACTGAAGATTCTACGGATATTTTAAGAGACCATCTTCTGCAGTATAAACACTCCCCACAACCTCATTTTCATACAACATTTTAATTGTTTGTCCCTGCTCCTTGAACCATCTGCTAATGGGAACAGCTTCCCTCTCACAGTTCTCTGAACATTTCAGGCCCTTGTCCACCTCTATCAAGTCCTCACTCTCCCCCTCTCAATCTTTGTTCCAGGGAGAACAATCCCTGGCTTCTCTAGTCTAACCCTGGAGCTAGACTCCCTCTCTGGAGCCATTCCAGAAAATCCCTTCCACCCCTATCTGGGACCTTCGCATCCTTCCTAAAGGGTGGGACCCAGAATAGGATGGAACACTCTAGTTGTGTCCAAACCAGTATTTTGTACATGGTCAACATAACCTCCCTGCTTTTGTTTCGTTGCACCCGAAATATTTGCCAATCACCCTCTATTGTAAGTTTTAAACTCTTGCAACAGTTTACAGTTTAGAATTTGAGGCATATCCCTCGTTTTCCCATAGGCTCAACATCCCCTCCCTGCTCGCACACTCTGGCTCCATCCAGGCCGTGCCCACTTCTCGATGCTGCCATCAGGCAGGAGGTACAGGAGCCTGAAGACCCCACACTTCAAGGTTCAACAACCCACTGCCGTCAGGTTCTTGAACCCACCTGAAAAACACCTAACACTCCTTCAGACTGTATTTCCTTCAACTTGCACTGATGTCATTGTTATTTTTGTTTATTTTGGCATGTAAGTTATGTATAATTTATGTTACTTTAAGTTTATGTAATTTATGTTTGTCCTGCTTGTAATGCACTGAGCTGCTGCTGCAGAAAGCTAATTTTCTTTGCATTTATACCCTGGGTATGTGTGCCCGTGACAATAACCTGGAACTTGAATCCAGAGACCCTGTCCTCTACAAACTGATCTCTGAACGTACCCTGCCACTTTCAAGGAGTTATGTACATGGACAACCTAGTCTCGCTGTTCCTGCAGACCCTTTATAGCTCAGCTATTGGGTGTACGTTGTATCCTGTAATCCTTTCTGCCGAGTTTATAACTAACAGTATAATCATCTTAACATTCCAATCGTTAGTTAAAAATTAATGGTTTGTGTGGGTAAGTAATGCCTCGCCTGACTGAGTGATGATCTCTGGATTGTCCCACAGCTTCCCTATTATCTTAGGGTTCCGATGGACACACTTCCCGAACGAAAACAGAGAAAGGTGGAAACACAACAGTTCGGCAGCCTCTGTGGAGAGAGAAACAGTAACTGTTTCAGGTCTGGCTCTCTTCATCAGAACACTTCTGGAAGAAATTTGTTTTGTCACATTGCACCAAAACTGTTTGTCAAACTCCCTCGATTGCAAGTTTTATATTTTGGTGAAGGTTTATGCTTTAGCCCGCGGTGTGTTGACTTTGTTGGGAACCTCGAACCTTTGTACTCTGATCCTCCTTTGCGACAACAGCCAGCCACCAGCTTGTGAATGCTAAGTAATGTCGTCTTGGATAATTGTATCCAAACAACGAAGCAGTGCAGATAGCAGCTGCCAGACTGAGTAAACACAACAGACAAATGAGTCAGAGATGGTAGGTAAATGATGCACAGTAAAATAAGGTGACCTTGAAGACACGTGACCTCCTGCTGGGCATCACTTAACCCTGTTACACTCTTCCACAGAAACGTCTGGATGGAGTATTTTTGCATGACTCATTTACCTTTTATTACACTCCTTAATCTTCCCAGTATACAGTTACTCCCCTGCCCTCTCCTGTTGATGACTTGACTGGGAACCTACACAAATATGCCAGATCGGACATTCGTCAAAATTGTAAACACATAATCTGTTCTCGATGTGTCTGTTGTTACCAACTTAGTTACCCATTTTACTGTGACCAAGAAGTGTGACGTGAATATTACATGTTTATCCACCTACCCTTGGACTGTTGCCAAAACCCACTTCACACAATATCCCACCGCGTATTTGCATCCAAATCTGGTTCCTTGTTCTCCTGTTAAATGTTTAACATTTTGTCAGCATTGAGAGCACATGAAGACAGTTCCCAGTTGTAGGTTTGTATACTTTCCACACACACATAGAATTCATTTACAATACTCTTATCTAGTGATATAAACAATGAACTATAATTAACTATTCACAGCAAAGGTCACAAACAGCATGCTCCCGATCTCTAATTAGCTGGGCAGTCAGACTGATAGATTTGAAAAATATTCAAGATATCCCACTTATCACAAGCTCAGGATATCTCAAAGTGTTTATAACCAACATAGAGTCATTACAGGCCCTTCATTCCATCATACCCATGTCATCAGCAGCCAACATAGTGCACAGCAAGCTTCCACAGACAACATTGTACAAATGGACAGTTGGAGCTTGGTGACATCTGCTGAGACACAAAGATTGCCCAGGACACTCAGGAGACCTCAAAGAGAAGCAGTCCATAGGCCAGGCAGCAGCTGTGGAAGGAGAAACAGAGTGAACTTTTCAGGTGAAAGAGCCTTTGTCAAAAGTGAAACATTACCTCTGTTTCTCCCTCCACAGATGCTGCCTGACCTGCAGAGTGTGCCCAGCATTTTCTGCTTTTAGTTCTAGTTTCCAGCATCTGCAGGTTTTTGATTTTCACCCAGATCTCTGGCTCTCCTTCCAATGGTGTGATGGAACCTCTCATGTCCACTGGAATCAACAGACAGGGCCCCAGGTCAATGTCTCATCCTAAAGCCTGCAGCACACCAGTATAACTCTTGACAATGCAGCACCCCACCAGTGCATATCATGGTTCCAAGTGCTGGTTCTCAATTCTGCCCTTTATCCCCATTGATGGGGCCTTGTTGTACAGCACATGGTTTCCATGCACTACTATTTGCCTAATGACACACACCTGAGTTCCATCAGGAGACTAGTATAAGGACCCTGTTTTCACAAACACTGCTTGCCAGATTATTGGTCTATCTCTGGATATACTTTGTCTTTTGGCTGCTTAGAGTCGGCAACTCTAGAGCAGTCCTGGTTTCACTGTTTCTCCTAGAAAACCCTGTTTCTGTGTTGGGTCTCCGTCTCAGATCCCTGAGGCAAGATTCCTTCTGTTTGCTGTTCTGCGTTTGGTTCCGAGGAAGCATCCCGACTCCAGTCTCAGATCGGTGTTCCACATTTGGGTTCTCAGCAATCTCGCTCTTCGTATGACATTGTGACAGAGCAGCCCCACCGATGCAGCACGCCACCAGTGCAGCATCCATCAGCATTTGCCAATTTTGATTCTCAGAAGTGGGACTTGAACTAATGACCCTATGTCCTGGACACAAAACCACAGCACACTGCTGAAACAGATACCATTTATTAAATCCTCTTCACTTTCCTGTTTCAATAATGGACTTCTCTTTTAATCGGAGTGGAATGAACTTCAAGTGTACTGTTGGCAGGACTGCAGCAAGTACTTCTGATTTCCCTCCTGCAAATTCCCCAGCAATATATTGTGTTCCAATTAATTCAAATCACATTCTTCAATGACTGCACTCTAAAGACCAAAAATGATTGCGTCCTAACTGCCCGCAGACTTCATCCTGTCGACTTAGAAATGAAACAGTTGCCACGGATCCTGTCAGACCATTACTCTGCGTGCTGTCCTTTATTTGTGGGAATTGTATCCCTCCTGTTTTGAGACTTCCATCACGAACTTTCTTTTAGTAAAAACACATCAGCTGAGGGATTCCCCACACAGAGGCAGTGTTACCGGTCTCTGCGGGCAGCCTGTGGCAGTCACATCCACCTCAGGAGGTACCGGCAGTGAAACTCTGCTGCACCCGAGATCCAAAGCTTTATCGTCCTCACCCATGTCGATGCACGCAACGGCCACTCCTGCCCCCACTACCCCCATCCCCCCCCCCCACCCCCCACTCCCCCCTTCGCTCCAAATCACTTCCAACATCCTGGTTGCAGCTCCATCCACTCAGCCCCCCACCATCACATCCCCCAACGTCCCATCCCTGATGCCAATCCCACTGCCTTGGCATTCCCAATACTCCCCCCCTCACACCCCTCCCCTTCCAACCTCCGGCTCCAGGCCTGATCCTCCCCACCCTCCCCTGTGATCTATGTGACTCCTTCGTCCAGCTCCCAGTGGTCATAAATAAAGGACAGCACACAGAGAACAGATCTGTCAGGTTTGTGGACATTAATTGCACTTCAGGGACATCTGAAAATCTCCCGAGCGCACAGTGGTTAAATGACGAGGTTGGCGATCTCGTGGCCTGAGGTCAGGTCCAAGCACAGAAGTGGAATTTAAGTTCAGTCAGCTGGTTTTCAGATAGAAACAGCTGTCCTTGGGAATGAGGGACCATGACTGGTGTAAAGACCTATCTGGTCCCTGACACTGTTCACAGGAGGAAAAGCCATCCTTACCCCTTGGTCTCTGATGTGACTTCACACCCACTTGCTCTCATCTACCAATCCCTGCTGTCATTGTAATAGAGATTGGCAGTCAATGCCCAATCCTGGAAAAGAAATAAATAATACAAATCTTAATCTTTTGACTTCAATCCAAATAACTGTGGGACAGGGCAATAGTGTTGTTGAATCTTCTGCCCAACATTCCAGCAAAAACCTGCACCTCTGGCTTCAGAGACAACACAACACCAGTGAAGAGGCTCCACATGCCACCGAACCTGAATCACTGTCACTTGTTCCTTTCCCCTTTCTATAATCTCTGCACACGACTTTTCCCTTTGCAGTGTCTGGACTTCAGAATTATTAGATCAAAGATCTTTATTTACAGAGAAAGTTTGTTCGCATAGTGTTTTTTTTTGTTGTCCAAGTGCCTTGGAAAAACTGAGTCATATTTCATTAGGTCAGACTTCACTTGACTTTTGGAATTCCAGAATTAGTCTCACATTGTACTAGAGTTAACTCCATTGATGTTCCATATTTTCAGTTTGGTACGTTTTTTCGTTAATACTGTTTGAATATTCTGCCATGAAAATGAACTTGGTCATTAACAACATATCCACTCCTACTATCTAGAACAGTACCTGCTGTGTGTGCTGACAATACCAGTTTGTTTACAACATAACAGTCACTGAATAGCTAGTTTCTCAATCAGATGTTTGAGGCATTTATATTAACACAAACATTAGCCTTTTCTAGGTTAATATTCAGATAAAACTTCAAGCACATCAATAATTTCTGCACAATGATGGTTTATTCTGCCAAATGTTCACTGAAACTTGGGTAATTAGATAAAGTAATTTGCCAATGTTTCATTTTGATGCTTAATCATGTCCTTTCCCATGACCCAAAGCTATTGAACAAGATTTGGAAGGCCCTGAAAGAAAAAGATTTTTTCTAACAGATGAAACGATCTGAAAGCTGGCTGGGAACCAAAGCTGATGCTATTGTCCAGCAGACCTGGTGTATCCATTGCTGAACGTCCAGTCCACTAAACATCACCTTCTTTCAGAGCACAGAGAGCCATCACTGAGCCCACTTCCACTGCCTGAAGCTCCCATCTCTGCCTTTTACTATTGACCACTCCTGGCCGTGAGCCCTCCCCCCTTCCCATTGTGCCCTCAAAAACCTCTGCTGCCCTTGTCCTAACTCAGGCCAAGAGCTGATCAGCCATCACCCCGAGCTCACCCAGACATCTTGACTCCTGGTTGGGCAAGAACTCAGCTTTAAAATTCTCATCCTTATTTTCAAATACCTTATGGTCTCACGCTCCCTGACTCTCCTCCAGCCCCTGACACTCTGCGATCTGAGTGCTCCTCCAGTTCCAGCTTCGTGATCATCCCTAAAGTGAATGGCTCCTCCACTGGCAGCCATGCCTTCAGCTGCCTGGTCCTCGGGGTCTGGAATTCCCTTCCTCATCCTTCTTCCCCTCTCCCTCCTCTGTTGAGATCCGGCCCTGCACCTATCTCTTTGACCAGGCATTGGGTCACCTGTCCTTGGGACATATTGCCAGATTGGAAGTGCTATGTAAAAGATAATTGTTATTATTGACAAACTGATACGAAATATCTAAAGGTCTCACCGGAGCAGAAACCTTCTGGAACCATGGAGACACGAGAGACGGCAGATGCTGCGGTCTGGAGTGAAAAACAAAGTCCTGATGCACACTCTCAACTCGAAACATTAACCATCCCCCTGCCTCTACAGGTGCTGCCTGACCCGCTGAGTTCCTCCCGCAGTCTGAAAGCTGTTTTATTACTGGGAATTACCGAAGAGACAGCAATATTTCTGCTGGTCAGTTCTTGCTTTGCAGTTTCACAGCTCCAGTACAAGGGGTCTGAAATCAAAGAAAGGTGTTTTAACAAACTTCACATTTCCTTTCTTACACTAAAAGTCCTAAACATAACTCTCTTCACTAACAGCCTCATCATCATCCTGTTGGATCCGGTTATTTTCGAATCCGCAGGTTCTTTCAGGAGTCCAAGAATGAATTGAAAACAACTTGGTGCTTCACAGAGTTTTATGAAAAAGTTTAAAACAAAGAAACAGTCACAGAGCACATGGCACTAGCTTTACTACTGGGAGATGAGCCGAGACATAAGAACTAAAAATGAGCCAGGGCTGGGGGTGGGGGGGGGAAGAGACCAAAAGAGAGATTGACAAAAACTGGCACCTTTTATACCTGAGATAAGAGATACTCCTTAGCTAACAATAGTCCAATCAGAAAACTTATTACATACCTGTAGCAAAACCAACCAATGTGAAAGCACGTATTCACCTGATGGATGAACCAATAAGCTAAGAAGTGGCCATTCCTTGTGCAGCCACTTGAGGTGTATTAAACACTACACATGTTAAAAAACTACTTAAAACAGTCGAATCCAACAATCCTTACCCAACACTTACAACAGGATCTTCAAACAGGTCTCCTACTTGCCTACCTTGGGTTCTTTGAGGGGAGTGGACATTACCTAGGGAACTGAGATGTGTTTCAAGCATGGAACTGGTACAATCAGCATGATATCAGGATGGTGTAAATAGGTACTAACAGTTAGAGTGGGTATTGGAGCACAGGAGGGAGATGTGAATTGTGTGAAGGGAGCACAGGAGGGAGATGTGAATTAGAGTGGGTATTGGAGCACAGGAGAGAGATGTGAATTGTGTGAAGGAGGCAAGGTCAGGATCAAATGTCAGGTGTGAACAAGAACCCAGAACAGGATTCAGTGACCATATCCCAAGGATACAAGCTCCTGAACTCACAAATGGCAGGGAATGGAGGACAGTTTAAAGATGAAACTGGAGGAATAGGAGCAGTGGGCCATTCAGCCCCTCGAGCTTGCTGCTCCATTCAGTAAGATTACGACCGGTCTGCATCTCAATCACCATTTTCCTGCCTTATCCCCAGATCCCTCGATTCCTGTAATATCCAGAAATCCATCAGTCTCTGTACTGAACATAATCAATGAGTGAGGTTCCACACCACCCCAGGGGTGGAGAATTCTACAGATTCACTGCCCTTATTCTAAGACTGTCACCCCTGGTTCTCAGCTTCTCACGTAGGGGCAATGCCTTCTATCTCGTCTATCTCTTCAGTCACTCTAAGAATTTTGTACATTTCAATGACGTCACCTCTTATTCTTCTAAACTCGAGAGAATAGAGGTCTGATCCACTCAATCCCACCTCATGTGATAAGGCTCACTATCCCATAGACAGTGGGTGAATTTTTGCTCCACTCCCTCTATGGCAAGTTTATCCTTTTGTAGGCACAGAGACCAGACTTACTGGTACTGGTTTATTATTGTCACTTGTACCAAGATACAGTGAAAACCTTGTCTTGCATATGGTTCATACAGGTCAATTCATTACACAGTGCATCAAGGTAGTACAGGGTAAAACAATAACAGGGTACAGAATATAGTGTTACAGCTACAGAGGAAGTGTGGTGCAGGAAGACAATAAGGTGCAAGGGCCATGACGAGGTAGATTGTGAGGTCAAGAGTCCATCTTATCATATTGGGGAACCATTCAATAGTCTTATAACAGCAGGGTAGAAGCTGTCAAGAGAAACAAAGGACTGCAGATGCTGGAATCTAGATGAAAACACGATGATGCTGGAGGAACTCAGCAGGCCAGGCAGCATCCGTGGAGAAAAGCAGGCGGTCAACATTTCAGGTCAGGTCCTGGCCTGCCAAGTTCTTCCAGCATCATAGGATAGAAGCTCTCCTTGAGCCTGGTGGTATGTGCCTCAGGCTCCTGTATCTTCTGTCAGATGGAAGATGAGAGAAGAGAGAACGTCCTGGGTGGATGGTGTCTTTGATTATGCTGGCTGTTTCACTAAGGCAGCAAGGTATAGACAGAGTCCATGGAGGGGAGGCTAGTTTCCGTGACGTGCTGGGCTATGTCCACAACTCTCAGCAGGTCAGGCAGCATCTATGTTGGGGAAACAAATATTTAACATTTCAGGCCGAGACCCCTTATCAGGACTGGATGAAGACCAGATTGTACTAAAATCCCCTTGCAATGAAGACCAACTTACCTTCCAAATGACCAGGCCGCTTTGACCATCAATATTCCCCAATCTCTCACCATTTAAAAAAAACATTCAGCATCTCTATTACTTCTACCAAAGAGAATGACCTCACACCTCTCCACATTGAACTCCATCTGCCGTGTGTTTGCCCACTCACTCAACATGTCCATGTCCCTTTGAAGATTTTTGCATCCACACAGTACTGACATTCTTATAGTTTCATGTCACAGCAAATTTGGAACTATGACATTTGATCCCCTCAGACAAATTGTTGATATAAATTGTGAATAGATGAGGCCCAAGCAATTGTCTCCATGGTACCCACTAGTCACAACCTGCCAACCCAAGAAGGCCCTGCTTGTCCCTACTCTGTTTTCTCTCTGTTAACCAACTCTCAGTCCACGCTGGTACATCGTCCCCAATTTCACCTGCTCTAAGCTTATTTACTAACTTAGAAAACATAGAAACATAGAAAAACTACAGCACAATTCAGGCCCTTCAGCCCACAAAGCTGTGCCGAACATGTCCCTACCCTAGAAATTACTAGGCTTACCCATAGCCCTCTATTTTACTCAGCTCCATGTACCTATCTAACAGTCTCTTGAAAGACCCTATCATATCAGCCTCCACCACCATCTCCGGCAGCCCATTCCACGCACTCACCACTCTCTGAGTAAAAAACTTACCCCTGACATCTCTTCTGCACCTTAAACCTATGTCCTCTTGTGGCCACCAATTCAGCCCTGGGGAAAAGCCTCTGACCATCTACTCAATCAATACCTCTCATCATCTGATACACCTCTATCAGGTCCCCCCTCGTCCTCCGTCTCTCCAAGGAGAAAAGGCCGAGTTCCCTCAACCTGCTTTCATAAGGCATGCTCCGCATTCCAGGCAGCATCTTTGTAAATCTCCTCTGCACCCTCTCTATGGCTTCCACATCTTTCCTGTAGTGAGGTGACCAGAACTGAGCACAGTACTCCAAGTGGGGTCTGACCAGGGTCCTATATAGTTGCAACAATATGTCTCGGCTCCTAAATTCAATTCCACTATTGATAAAGGACAATACACTATATGCCTTCTTAACCACAGAGTCAACCTTTGCAGCCGCTTTGAGCGTCCTATGGACTCGGACCCCAAGATCCCTCTGATGCTCCACACTGCCAAGAGTCCTACCATTAAGACTATAATCTGCCATCATATTTGACCTACCAAGATGAACCACTTCACACTTATCTGGGTTGAACTGCATCTGCCACTTCTCAGCCCAACTTTGCATCCTATCTATGTCCCTCTGTAACCTCTGACAGCCCTCTATACTATCCACTACACCCCCAACCTTTGTGCCATCCACAAACTTACTTACCCACCCCTCCACTTCCTCATCCAGGTCGTTTATAAAAATCACAAGGAGCAAGGGTCCCAGTACAGATCCCTGAGGTACACCACTGGTCACCGACCTCCACTCAGAATACGACCCTTCAACAACCACTCTTTGCCTCCTGTGGGCCAGCCAGTTCTGGATCCACACTGCAATGTCCCCTTGGATCCAATGCCTCCTTACTTTCTCAATAAGCCTTGCATGGGGTACCTTATCAAACGCCTTGCTGAAATCCATATACACTACATCTACTGCTCTCCCATCATCAATGTGTTTAGTCACATCCTCAAAAAATTCAATCAGGCTCGTAAAGCAGGACCTGCCCTTGACAAAGCCATGCTGACTATTCCTAATCATATTATACCTCTCCAAATGTTCATAAATCCTGCCTCTCAGGATCTTCTCCATTAGCTTACCAACCACTGAGGTAAGACTCACTGGTCTATAATTCCCTGGGCTATCACTGCTCCCCTTCCTGAATAAGGGAACAAAATCCGCAACCCTCCAATCTTCCGGAACCTCTCCCTTTTTGCGTAAGATATTACCGAAGGCCTTCTGAAAATCCAGGACCACCACAACTGCTGTCAGAGGACGTGGTAGAGGCAAATGTAATAACAACATTCAGAAGACATGGATAGGAAAGGATATGGACCAAACACGGGCAAATGGGACTAGCTTAGATGGGCATCTTGGTCGGCACAGACCAGTTGGGCCGAAGGGCCTGTTTCCATGCTGTATGACTCTACAACTCTATGACTCCATCCATTGGCTCCTCCTCATCTTCTCTACTATCACATCCTCAATAAATTCCAATAGATTCCCTTTTCATAAATCCACATTGATTTAGCCCAATCCTATTATTATTTTCTAAGTATCTTGATGTCACATCCTTTATTGCAGAGTCTAGCTACTTCCCTTCGACTGACATGAGACGAACAGGTGCGTAGTTCCCCACTCTCTCTCTTCCTCCTTTCATAAGTAGTGGGGTTACATTTGATTCCTTTCAATCTGCAGGAATCATTCTAAACCAACAGAAGAAGATAGCCAGAGCAGCCAATAAATCTGCAGCCATCTCTTTCAAAGCTGGGGTGTAGATATCAGATCTTTGGAATGTATTTGTTTTCGAGTCCATTAACTTCTGCTGCAGTACATCTTTACTGACATGTATTTCTTTCACATCCTCGTTCGCACTGGACGCTTGTTTCTCCAGTGTCCGCAGCATGGATTTTTAGAGTCTTCC
Source organism: Pristis pectinata (assembly GCF_009764475.1). Taxonomy (NCBI): domain Eukaryota; kingdom Metazoa; phylum Chordata; class Chondrichthyes; order Rhinopristiformes; family Pristidae; genus Pristis; species Pristis pectinata. Next base: position 30,874,077 of record NC_067430.1, read on the forward strand.
ATGAAGACAAGCTCAAAGAATTGTTTAATATTCTGCCACTCCCCTGTTCCCGGTTATAAATTCCCCCATTATTGCCTGTTTATTTGCTATCACTAGTCTTTTCCTTTTTAAATATCTTTCAAATTCCTACAGTCTGCTTCTGTGTTTCTTCTTCATTTACTGTTACAGGCTACTTTCACTTTCTTCTTCTGTTTCATGGTCATCTTAGCTGAGTTCTAAAATGCTTCAGTCCTTATTTATTGATTCATTCTGGAAACTTTATCAGGCTTTTCTTAGATTTAGTACCATCTTCAGTTTCTCTTTAATCCATGGTTAGGCCTCTGTTTCTGCTGTCTGTTCATGCCTTAAAGGGGCGTAAATTATTTTCTGCAACTCATACTATTTCTTTAAACACTCTCATTGCCTGTCCACTGTCAGACCCTTTAACATAGTTTCCTAACCTACCCCAGCCGGCCTGACCCTCGTACCTTCAGCATTTCCTTTCTTTAGGTGGAAATCCCCACTTTTAAATTGAACTGCATCACTCATAGAGTTACTTCCGCATGGAAACAGGCCCTTTGGCCCAACTGGTCCATGCCAACCAATATGCCTATCTAAGCCAGTCCCATTTGCCCAGGGTTAGCCCATACCCCTCTAAACCTTTCCTATTCATGTACCTGCCCAAACATCTTTTAAATGTTGTTGTTGTACCTGCCTCTACCACTTCCTGTGGCAGCTCGTTCCATATATGCAGCACTCTCTGTGTGAAGAAGTTGCTCCTCAGATCCCTTTTAAATCTTTCCGCTCTCCTAACCTATGTTCTCTCATTTTTGATCCCCTTTTCCTGGGAAATGGCTGTGTGCATTCACCTTATCTATGTCCTTCACTCTCTCTTATTATGGTCACTCTTTCCTATGGGCCCCATTACACAGGATCATTTCTTTAACCCTTTCACCACACTCGATCTAAAACAGCCAGTTCTCTCGTGTGGTCCTCAACATTCTGACCTGAAGATAAACCCTCGGGTACATTCCAGGAATGCATCCTCTACATTGTTAGCACTAGTTTGATTTGGCATGTCAATGGGCAGGTAAAGCTAGGTTTGTTTTCTAAGTTGGACAAACTTGGGTTGTTTTCTCTGGAGCATCGGAGGCTAAGGGGAGACCTGATCGAAGTTTATAAAATGATGAGAGGCAGAGATATAATAGACAGTCAGGATCTTTATCCCAGGGTCAATATGTCTAATACCAGAGGGCATGCACTTAAGGTGAGAGGGGGTAAGTTCGGAGGAGATGTGCGGGGCACGTTTTTTTTACACAGAGAGCGATGGACGCCTGGAACGCACTTCCGGGATGGAGGTGGAGGCAGATACGATAGAGGTGTTTACAAGGTTCAGACAGCCACATGAATATGCAGAGAATGGAGGGATATGGACCATGTGAGGGCAGAAGGGATTAGTATGTCATTAGCTTAATTAGTGGGCCGAAGGGCCTGTTCCTGTGCTGTACTGTTCCATGTTCTATGTTAAAGTCCTCCATGTTTAATATATTACCCTTGACATGCACCTCTAATCTCCTTATTTATACAGTGGCCCACAGCACTACTCCCAGTCAGTGCCCGTGTTTCTGTCCTCCACTGTTTCTGAGCCCCACCCAAACTCAGACTAATTCCACAGCTTAACCTGCCCAGCCAAGATCCCTTCTAACTACAGTACTGTTGTCATCCCTCATTCACACTCTGCCCAGCTGTTCCCTTCTGCCTGCCCATCCTACCCTGGAATATTTCCTTCCCAGCTGAGGTCACCCTGCGGCTGTGTTTCTGTAATGGTGATGAGACCTGCTTGTGGAGGCAGCCTCTATTTTGGTCCAGTGTCTTTAAAATTGGCCTTTAACATCGTTGCACATTCTGACTCTTTCCATTTGTCGCTGTTGTCTCATCCTTTTGTACACTACACTTCCAACTTTCACTCCCAGCTTGGTTTCCCTCCCTCCTGACTCTCCCGTCACGTCCCCATTCCCTGCCCAGCCAGTTTAAACCCCTCCCCTTCCCACCCTTCCCAAAGCACTGGACTCTAAACTACAAACAGTCTGCAGGAGGAACTCAGCAGGTCAAGTAGCCCCTGTAGAGGAGAAAGGAATTGTCGACGTTTCGGGTCAAAACTGTGCAACGAGACCTGCATCTGGTCAACAATTCCTCTCCCCCCCACAGATGCTGCTCGACCTGCTGAGTTCCTCCAGCAGATAGTTTGTTGCTCCAGATTCCAGGATCTGCGGTCTCTTGTGTTTCTAAACTATAACGTGGTTTCAGTCACTAATGGGATAGGGCTCAATAGGGATACGACTCCCAAAATGACAAGAATTTCTTTATCATGTACGAATCAGGTTATGATTTTTTTAATTTACTTTTTCACGCGATGAGTGCTTCCTTTCCAAGCTAGTGTCAAGTCTGTTGGTGGGTCAAGGGATGGACCATCCTGGGAGAGGACATCACGTTTCATTCCCCTAAGGGAATTGGACTATATTTTTCTTTATAACAATCCACAGCTTCACAGTCATCATTAGTGAGACATGGTTTTTACTTCCAGAATCAGGAAACTATAATTAATTAGCAACATGCCAAAGCCTTTTGACTGTGTGCATGAAGCAAGAGTCTCTGCTGTGACCACAGAAGCAGTCATTGCTCATTAGCCACAAGCCAGTTCAGCCCTGTGAACCACCGGACTGTAAATGAAAGCATTCAGCAGTAAAATCAGCCGGTGGGATTCACACGGAACCGCTCATTAAAACACACAAAGCAATTTGGACCCAGAAAGAGCAGCTTTTTATCCAGTGAACTCATTGTAGACTCAGTGACCTATCAGAGGTTTCAACTGGAAAACAGTCAAATACCTTCAGCTCCCTCACACAGCACCTTGGATAAATCTGGAAGGAACCTACGTGTATGAAAGGACTATCACTGCAAGGGTATCACTGCTGCGCCTGTGTGTGGACCATGGAATATTTTATTCACACTGGTGTTTGACTGAGAAATTTATTCCTTGACTGTAACTCTGAATGTATAAATAAAAGAACAGCAGTTGTAAATAGCACACCTTTATATGCTAAAGCATGATACAATACTTCTTAAAGGATATATTCTGTGCACAGCAAGCTCCCACAAAGAGCAATGTCACAATGACCAAATATCCTGCCTTAGGATAAATACCAGCCATGGAGAACCTCCCCACTCTTCAAAGTAATGTCACCGGATCTTTTGCTGAGGGAGTAAACAGAGTGATAAGGTCATAAGAGTCATACAGCACAGAAACAGTCGCTCCACTCGTGTCCATAACTGCCATCCAACACACATCTGCACTAACACCAATGTCCTGCATTTGCTCTGTCACCTTCTGTCCTCGGAGATCAGGTACTCAGGGTTGGGACTAACTGCACCTCGGACAGGGCAGCAGTCACAGAGTCATAGAATACAGCACGGAAACAGACCCTGAAGCCCAACTCATCCATGCCGACCAATATATCCATTTAAGCTAAGCTGTACCTCAGTACAATGCTGACATGTTCACCAACATTTGAAACCTCTGGAGTGGGACTTGCTCCCCAGCGCCTACTCAGGGTGAGGGTGGCAGCCACTGAATCACTCTGACACCGAGCCAGAGTAAACATGTAAAGTTGACCGACAGGGACAGTGCTGGATTGTCACCGTCACCGGCTGAGTTCTATATCTGCTCCTGACCTTGTGGTTCATTCTCTCACCCTGAGGAGGGAGCTCCATTCACCACCCACCCTCCCCTCTGCAGACAGCTGGGTCAGATAATTGGGCGATCAGCTACTGTTGACCAGGGAATCTCACCATGGAGGTGGAGGTCAAATCATTGAAGATATTGAAGAGGAGGTGGATATATTTCTCAGGGCTAAGGGGCTGAAGTGATGGGAAGAAGGTGGGATCAGGTACTAGAGTGGATGATCGAACGTCAAAGCATGTCAGAAGGGCCAAATGACCAACTGCTGCTGTAGTTTTAGGTGTTTTACCTCACTGCTTATTACTGGCCTCTTACCTCTGCCATCCCCCCATTACCCTGCAGCACCCTGCTCCTCAGCACAATCACCTGAAACCACATCATTGGCTTCTCGTTTCCCTGACGACACCCAACCCCAACCCACCAGTCGTCCTCCCAGCTCCTCACTGGCTTCACTTGTCTGACAGCCAATCCAGTGACAATTCCCTCCAGCAAAGTATCAGATCGACCAAAACCATTGTCCTCTGTCCCTGCCATGTTGTCCGTTCCATTGCCAACAACTCCACTCTCTCAGACAGAACCAGACTCGTTGCAACCTTGTGGTGTGCATCCTGTTCTGACCTTCTGTCCATCCCACTCCATCACCAGGTCCGCCTCTGGAATATTGTCCACTTTCACCCTTATCTCAGCTCATCTGTAGCTGAAACCTCTCATCCTTTCTCAGCTACCCTGGTTGTTCTCTCATCTTTAGCCCATAACCTGGAGCTCGTAGTACATCCCGCTTCCTACTAGCAATCTCACGCCATTTCCTTCACCCATCATCCCTGTGTGTTGAAATGCATTGACTGCCAGCTCACAGTGCTTAGGTGTTTCAAATTCTTCTCCATGCACTGAGATCCCTCATTTCTCTGTAACCTCCTCTCAACCCCACCCCCCCCAGGTCTCTGCACTCCTCCAGTTTTGGCCTTTCCTTCATCTCCTGCATCATTCCCTCTGCCAATGGTGGCCATGCCTTCAGCTGCCTGGGCCACGAGCTCCTGGAACTCCCCGAAACCTGTCGGCCTCTCTCTGCTCCTTTAAGACACTCCTTAAAACCTACCTCTTTGACCAGGTTTTTATGAAATCTTTTTTGGCTCAGTCTGAATGATCACATTCTGTAAAGTTCCTTGAAATGTTCCACATTGTCTGCAGTTATGGATATTTACTGTTCTGAATCTTGCAGCCCCATTGTCACACCACTCCAGTCAAGGTCTGAGGCTGAGGGAAACTTTGTAGGAAGCATATAACATGAAACAGGAACCTCCCTCCCCACTTGAGGCCACACGTTCAGCACAGAATCTGGCCGTAGATGTTCAGGGTAAATCTGTGCAACGATTGCCTTCACAGAGGAACACTGATTGGCGTCTCCCGTCATCACTTCCGGGGCAGGTTGCTGACTGGGACTTTTCTGATCTGGGAACTAATACATTGGGTGGCAGCCAACATTATCAGCTGCTTTAGAGAAAGAGAGCAGCCGACATGACTGGAGCCTGGGTTCAAATATCTCTCTGCATGATCCATGTCTTGCTGAATCATGTTCTCTGTTAGTCACTCTGTACCTTTTCCTGTTTCCAGTCTACCTGCCAGGGTAGAGCCGTATTAAGATCAATGATGTTAGAGGGGAACAGCAAATGCAGAACACGTTTCTCTGCCGTCGGAGTTCAACACAAAAGGCCACTTCAATTGGCTCACATTTGCCACCATCTGGATGTTCTTGCCAAACAGCCAGCCCAATCACCATTGGGAGTCTACCAGGCCTATGGGAATGGTGTTCTATACTATACTTATGCAGGACCCTGTGAGACTGCACCTGGACTATTGTCCACACATCTGGTTCCTTACCAAGGAAGGATACATCATTGAGAGGGAGTGCGGCAAAGATTGGTTCTGGGATGTTGGGTTTGTCCAATGAGAAGAGGTGCTACAAACTGAACCGAAACTGTCTTGACTTTAGAAGAACGAGGTGATCTCATTGAAACATACAGATTACTGACAGGGTTCGGTGAGGTAAATGCGACAATAATGCATCCCCTGGAGGAGGTGTCCAGAACCGGGAGTCACTGTCTCCAAATATGGCTCAGCCATTTGGGACAGAGGTGAGAAGAATTATTTCACCCAGAGGGTGGAGAGCCCTTGAAACTCTTTACCCAAGAAGGCTGAGAGATGACGGGCTTCAGTAACGCTGTAAGGCAAGGGTTACTCCCTTTAGGGTAACGATGAAGGAGACATTTATTATGTCCAAAGTCATGATTGATTGTGATAGAATAAATGACTGTGAGCTGTGCTCACTTGAAGAAGGGTCAGTGTCCAGAGGCCACAGTGAAGGTGATGGGAACAACACCCAGAGAAAGAGAATGGAGACCCCAGAGATTGCAGATGCTGGGATCTGGAGCAACACACAGAGGAGCTGGAGGAACTCAGTGGGTCAGGCGGCAGCTATGGAGAGAAATGGACAGTTGATGTTTCAGGTCGAGATCCTTCACCAGAACTGGGTCAGTCATCAGACCCCAATGAAGGGTCTCAACCCGAAATGTTGACTATCCCTATCCCTCTGGAGAAAGGGAATGCTCTTCTGCAGCATTCTCTGGGATCCAGTGCCTGAAAGGGCAGTGGGAAGCTTTCCAAAGGGAATTAGAAGAACACTTGGAAAAGAAGCATTTATAGGGTGATGGGAGGGAGCGGGAGGATGGGACTAATTGAAGAGATTTTTCCAAAGAGGCACTATAGGGCAAGTGGTGTCCCTCTGTTCCAGTGATTCTAGTTTTACCAAGTAGAGATTTAAGAGCTTTGATTTGTAAATAACAACTTTTAATCTTTTTCACAGGTAAAACTCCATGCTGACAATAAATGTAATCTATATAGAACTTGCACCTGATTCATTCCATTTTCAGAACGTTACATAGTTATGTGGAGACAAGAACCAACCTCTTTTTTTCCTGTGGGGTCCACCAGTCAGTGGCAGTGATGGTGACCTGGTAAATGGCAGTAAGTTTTAATGTTAATATGACTTTGCACATCGTATTATCAGCTAATTCAAGTTAGTTTTGCTTAGTCTCCAGAAAGACTAGATTTGCCAAACACTAATAAAAACCCAAAAGACCCTTTCAATCTGAACAATTAATAAAAGTCAAAACCTCGGGCAGCGATTACAGGGGATTTTTATTGCAATCTCCCTTGATTCCTGCTCTTGGCAAAATCCCATCTGTCAAGACCATTGTTCGTTTGGTTTTGTTCTTCCCATCCCCTTCCGAACTCTGCCAGTTCCTGACATTCTGTAATCAAAGCCAGGCCTCAAACGTTGAGTGCCAAAGGATCTGCAGTAGCAGTACCTTTGACAAGGGAGAGAATGTTGCCAGAGAGATGGCAATAAATGCATTGCGAATGTGGTACAAATTATAACGTTTTCCTCAAAACTGAAGCAAGGAAGATTTCAAAAGTGAGCTGCCAGCCTGCTTTCATATCATCCACATGTTGCTTGGCAAAAAAATGTTCATTTACAAGTTTCCTGTGGGTATTCTGCCATTTTCATTGAGGGTAACTCATAGAGCCTGATTTCTAAACTACCTAAAGAAAGCTATTGGTAATTCAGCTAAGGAAGAGAACCCTAAATTCTCTCCAAAAATCCAGCTGATTAGTATGCAATGTCACTAAGAGTTTCATGATACAATGGTTGCTCCACTTACTGTAGACCAGCTGTCCTGGGCATGGCTGTGAGAATGGAAGTTGGAAGGTTGGATTGCAAGTTTGCAGTTTAATTGTCTTCTGCTCTCCACTCTTAGTTGTTTCTCTGGCTGATCCACGAACCTTTCTCAGGTCTGGAGAGCAGCCAGGAAAAACAGTCCCTGATTTCTGCTGATGCTGCATCAAACACGAGGCATAGATCACTTCCATTCCCCTCGCTTGCATTGCTCCACTTTTCAGCTGGAGCCACAACTTCTCCCACCAATAGCTGGCCCACATGCATGAAAACTCTGCTCCTACACCCACCTTGCAGATGGGTGACACACTGGACCCAGCAGGTTGTTGGTTGCTCCAGGTTCCAGGTTCCAGCATCTTGTGTCTGCACTCATACATAATGCTGATAATTGGAAGGGCTCTACCTTCAGAAGAGTTTTAGTACAGGGTGTGACCAATAGGTACATGGGATTTCTCCCCGCTCCCCGCTCCCTCCTAATGTAGTCATCAGGCATGTTATAGAGTCATAGAGGTGTCATGGTTCCGAGTGCAAGCCCTCAATTCAGCCCCATTGATGGGGCCTTGTTGTGCAGCACATGGTTTCCATGCACAACTAATTGCATAATGACACACACCTGAGTCCCATTAGGAGACTAGCATAAGAACCCTGGTTTCACTAGCACTAGTTGACAGAGCATTGGTCCACTTCAGGGTGTTCTGTATCTTCTGGCTGCTTGGAGCTGGCAACTCTAGAGTTCTGATGTGTCTCCTTAAAAGTCCTGTTTCTGTGTTGGGACTCTGCCTCAGAGCTCTGAGGCAAGATTCCTTCTGGTTGCTGCCTGTGTTTGGTTCTGAGGAAGTATCCTGACTTCAGTCTCGTACTGGGGTTCTGTATTTGGGTTTTCTGTGATCTTGTGTGATACTGTGACAAGAGGTCCTCAAACAGGTTCTTCTGCTCAACTGATCCATGCTGACCAAGATGTCTATCTGAACTAATCCCATTTGCCTGCATTTGGTCTATTTCCCTCTCAACCTTTCCTCTATTTACCTGTCTAAGTGTCTTTCAGACATTGTAATTGTTCCCATCAGGCAGCTTATTCCATATACCCACCATCCTCCGTGTGGAAAACGTTACCCCTCAGGTCCCTTTTAAATCTTTCCCCTCTCACCTTAAACCTATGCCCTCTCATTTTAGACTCCCCTACCCTGGGGAAAAAACTGTGAGCATCTACCTTATCTATGCCCTTCATGACGTTATAAACCTCAGCCTCCTCCTCTCCAGGGAAAATCGTCCCCCCACCCATCCAGTCTCTCCTTATAACTCAAGCTCTCCAGTCTAGTAACAGGATGATTAATATGATAACCTGTTAATGACAAGCACTCCCTGTAGAATCCTTCAACTGTTTAGAGGCATCTTGGGGTGGTCCTGTTTATGAGACCTAGGACTGAGTTGGAAGAAGGATGTTGTTTGGTGATACAGGCAGCTCTGTGTGTTCTGCTGCATAATTCACAGATGGTGCAAGTGCAGTAAGTAATTAAGAAAGCTAGGAGGATCTTGTTTATTGCGAGGAGACTTGAATACAAATACAAATACATTAGGGAGGTTATGTTTTTGTTACCTTGTCACTCATGAGACCACAGCTGGAGGATTGTGTACTGTGTTGCTCTCCTTACTGAAGGAAGGGAGCTGTGCATTGGAGGTAGTTGAGGGAAGGTTTACTGGACGAATACCTGGAACGGATGGATTGTCCCATGGGACAAGATTGGACAAACTTGTCTCGTATCCAGTGGAGTTTAGGAGAGTGAGAGAGGACTCGGCTGAGACATATAAAATCCTCAGTATTCAGGGCAGGGTGGATATGGAGGAATCTGGAATTAGAAGGCTGTTTAAAAATAAGAGGCCACCAGAAATGAGATGAGTTTTTTTTCTGTTAGAAGGTCATGAGTTTTTGGAATTCTCTTCCTCAAAGCCCAGTGAAAGCAGAGGTTTAGAACATACTTTAAGGCAGAGGGAGATAGATCCTTGATAAGCAAGGGGTGAAAGGTACCAGCTGTAGATGGGATGCACAGCTGAGATTACAATCAGATCAGCCGTGATCTTATGGAACGACCAAACAAGCCCCTGTTCCGGACCTGTATATTTGTAAGTCGACATAACCCAGTGGCAGGGAATAAATTGAAACTGTTTAGCTGTTGTCTGAGGGTCTTCATTTTTCCTTGTACCAAATCAAGTCAAGCTTCTCGTTACCTCCTGATTGTTCGGTCTGTTCTTCAGTTTAAAACAAGCTCTGTAAAACTCTAATCCATGATGCTCAGAATCCATTGTGTCTTCATATTGCTATTATATGGCCTTTGGACCGGGCACTAGCCTGTTGCTCATCATTAGTCCTGCAGTGACATCTCCCTCCGTATAAATAATTCTGTCTGCAGTCACTACCATTAGTCAGTTCCTCAGATGTTGGCCCTGGATCAGTGAATCGTGCTCCTGCCTCTGAGTCAGGAGTTAGTGTAACACAGTCCCACTCTGGAGAGTTAAGCACAAAAATAGACATGCTCCAATGTAGTCACGGAGCAATGTTGCACTGTCAGAGCAGATAATTTCATTTGTAATGTTAAACTGAAGACCCCACTGCTCTTTCGGGTGAATGTAATGATTTCATGAAAAGCAGGAGAGCTATTCCCAGTGTTCACACTAACATCGTTAAAAAAATTATTTTCTTAATTCATTTACCTTTCAACAGCTGGGCATCACTGGAGGGACCAGCATTTAGTGCCCATCCCTACTTACCCTTCAGAAGGTGGTGTTGAAGTTCTGGTGAAGGCAATGGTACAAGCGAATGTGCCCCTTGGGGGTTAACCACCAGGGTGGGTCTGGAGTCACGTATAAACTGGACTGGATAAGGGCAGCCGACCTCATCCTCTGTAAGGTGTTAGTGAACAAGATGAGTTTTTATGGCAATCCACTAGTTCCTCTGGTCATTATTACTGAGACTAGTTGTTACCCCAGATGCCAGGCATGAACTCAAATTCCACAGATGGCCCAGTCGTACAGTTACAGAGTGATACAGCACAGACACACCCTCAGCCCAGTGTGCTCCCACCAACCATCAAGCACCCATTCTTACTCTAATTCTGCCCTCACCCATTTTACTCTCCCCACACACTGGGGGCAATTTACAGAGGCTAATTAACCTACCAACCCACACGTCTTTGAGATGTGGGAGGAAACGGGAGCAGTTAACGTAGTATTGGATGTGTGCCCCTTAAACAAGTACATCGTGTGACCAATTGCAGATTTTTCAGTGTTGAAGTTTCCAGAATATCTGCAGGGAAACTGACTGCAAGAAGTGCTGCTTTGCACAATATATTTTATTTTATAAATAAGGTACTTTGTTAGTTTAAAATTACTGACTGTCCTCACCTATCTTAGAATGTGGAAGAGAGAATGATTTCGAGACAAGGTGTCAAAAGCACTGGTTGATGAAACTATGAGAGTTCAACCCTGAGCCTGTGTTTGAACACTGAACACCAGGCAAGTCATGTCACGTCACGTCACGTTGATGTATGCACAAGTACAATGAAGTACAGGTCCCAATGAGACAGCTTGTGATTCCATGGAGAGTGGTGCACAATGGGACCAGTGAAGACACCCCATGCCACCAGATTTCCAGGCAAGTCATGTCTGCAAAGACAGGAGAGAGAGGAGCAAACACTTTACACTGAGCCACATAAATGAAAGTTAAGATGATATTGTCTCTCATTGGTCACCATGGGAATGCATAGGTATTTTGCACGTTTGTTTAATCCTTTGTAACTTTCATGATTAAAGGAAGGATGCAACCTGGCCTGACTTTGTAATATTGTGTGTGCCCCGTTAAGAATTGTGCATGTCACCGGCTGCTGTCTGTATGTTGTTACAAATGTTTGGGTGGAAACTTCCAGAAAGTTCATCTCATAGACAAAGCCACTGTAGGAAATGCCACTGTGCACTTTGTAAGTTCCTTTGTTGACAAACTTTGTTCATTTAAATGACTGATCATACTACAGTACCGGTGAGGACTGAGAGAAAGGGGGTGATGCAGTTTCTGGGCCTGACCAGAGCAAACAATCCTTCCGCCCTTGACGACACTTTTACTAAACACTAAACAACCACATCAAAGTTCACTTCAGTTCCCCTCTGACTTTGTTCCTTTAATGAATCAAACAACAAGCAGCAACTGTCTCACACATAGACTGCAGATTTATTGAAGAGGCCACAGATATTCACAAATGTTGTTCAGTTTTATCACTACTGCCCACAGGCCTAAAATATAACACAATTAAAAATAAATAGCATTTAGGTAGCTGCAGAACACAATTCAAACAAAAGAAAGCGCACATCAATTACAACCACAGAGCATCATTATTCAAACTCCAGTAGTCCTAGGGTTGGGTGGGACTGACCTCGTTGTGAAATACATCTCTTGTACCCATGGGAACAGCTACAAGACAGTCATCGATTTCCACTGTACTGATGGTTGGCAGATTTATGGCTCAGGCTGAGCATTAGAATATAAGGAGCAGGAGAAAGAAGTGAGAGACATCACAGTTGTCCATCTAATATGGACAGATACCAGAGAATGTTTAGCACAAGTAGCTCTGCCTTGTCTCCCGTACATTCCACCCAAGACCTTGGTATTAATGAGATTGGATTGCAACATGTTTATAGGATGGGGCATTAATCTCAAGTCCTGGGACACAAACTAGTCTGGGAGCATGAGGATGTATCCATGGGATGGAGTGGAGCAGATGAACCATTGAAAACCAAATTAACCACCTACACACACTGTAATCAGAATCAGAGGTACAGGAGCCTGAAGACCCACACTTGATGTTTCAGGAACAGCTTCTTCCCCTCCTCCATCAGATTTCTGAACGGTCCATGACACCATGAACAATGTCTCACAAGATCACAAGATCACAAGATAAGGGAGCAGAAGCAGGCCATTCGGCCCATCGAGTCTGCTCCAAGGAAAAGGGAAAAAGAAATGGGGTGGGAAAAAAAGAGAGAGAAAAAAAAAAACTATTCTAATCCCATTGCCAGCCTTATCCCCATATCCCTTGATACCCTGACTATTTAGATATCTGTCTATCTCCTCCTTGAACACCCCCACTGATCTGGCCTCCACTGCTGTGCGTGGCAAGGAGTTCCACAATTTCACCACCCTCTGGGTAAAGAAACTTCTCCTCATCTCTGTCTTGAAACTGTACCCTCTAATTCTAAGATTGTGCCCTCTGGTCCTGGACACGCCCACCAAGGGAAACAGCCTAGCCACATCTACTCTATCCTTACCTGTCAACATTTTAAATGTCGCTACGAGGTCCCCTCTCATCCTTCTGTACTCCAGCGAGTACAGTCCAAGAGCCGACAAACGCTCATCGTACTTAAAGCCCTTTCATTCCTGGAATCATTCTCGTAAATCTCCTCTGAACCCTCTCCAACGTCAGCACATCCTTCCTAAGATGCGGGGCCCAAAACTGCGCACAGTATTCCAAATGAGGCCTCACTAGCGCCCCGTAGAGCCTCATCAACACTTCCTTACTTTATACACTATACCTCTCGAGATGAATGCCAACATAGCATTCGCTTTCTTAACCACCGATCCAACCTGGTGGTTAACTTTTAAGGTATCTTGTATAAGTACCCCCAAGTCCCTTTGTACTACCGCACTATCAATCTTCTCTCCTTCTAGATAATAATCTACCCGCTTATTTCTACTTCCAAAGTGTACAACTGCACATTTCTCAACATTGAATCTCATCTGCCATTTTCTTGCCCATTCTCCTAAACTGTCTAGGTCCCTCTGCATTCTTTCTATTTCCTCTATGCTCCCTACTCCTCCACTTATCTTGGTGTCATCCGCAAACTTAGCCACACAACCATTTATTCCATCATCCAAATCATTGATGTACAAGGTAAAAAGGAGAGGCCCCAACACCGACCCTTGCGGCACACCACTAGTAACCGGTAACCAACCAGAACGAGATCCTTTTATTTCCACCCTTTGCTTCCTGCCAACCAGCCAATTCTCCACCCATTTTGCTACCCTGCCCATAATTCCATGACCTCTCATCTTATTAATCAGTCTCTTGTGAGGCACCTTATCAAAGGCCTTTTGAAAGTCTAAATACACAACATCTACCGCCTCTCCCTTATCCACCCTACCTGTGATTTCTTCAAAAAACTCCAATAGGTTGGTCAGACAGGACCTCCCCTTCACAAAACCATGTTGACTAGGTCCTATCTTGCCTTGCGCCTCTAGGTATTCGGTAACCTCCTCCTTGAGGATAGACTCCAATAATTTTCCCCCACTGACGTCAGACTAATAGGTCTGTAATTGCCTTTGTGCTGCCTCCCACCTTTCTTATATAACGGAACTACATTCGCTACCCTCCAGTCCTCCGGAACCATGCCAGAATCTATCGATTCCTGAAAAATAATCGCCAACGCCTCCGCTATCTCCACAGCCACCTCCTTCAGAACCCGGGATGCACTCATCCGGTCCGGGAGACTTATCAGCCTTAAGCCCCTTTAGTTTTCCAAGCACCTTCTCCCTATTAATCTCAATTGAACTCAGCTCCAATTCGTGAGACTCCTGACTAATGGGCACATTGCTTATGTCCTCCACGGTGAAGACCGATGCAAAATATTCATTCCTCTTTTGCACTATTTATTTATTTTTGTAACTGATGGTAATTTTTATGTCTTTCTGTCTTGCACTGTACTGCTGCAGCAAAACAACACATTTCACTGCATATGGCAGTGATAATAAATTCATGATTCAATGATTCAGATTCAGATTCAGGTGTCCTCTCTCAGGGCACAGTGGGGATCATCCTGAATCAGTGTGATTGTGTTAAACATGTGAAAGTAAAGCAGCAGTCCTCGAGAATCTCCCTCACTTATACCTCACTGAACCACCCCAACATTTCCCACTTATGAGCTCCTAACTCCACCTTTCAACACCCAAGGTTTCAGGTTAATTCTCTACCACCTTCTCTTGTGTCTGGGATCTGATAATTATTTCACAGGAGTTCTGCACTATTGCAATTCATAAAAGGACAAAATGATGTTTATCAACTCAAAGGAAGCATGCCAGTATTACACTAACTCACTGCAAAATGTTCCCTAATAAAAACAGCCCCTGGTATTTCTGGAGAAAACCAAAGATATATTCTGCCTGTGAAAATGACTCAGTATTTAAACTGGCAGGCGATCTGAGTTGAGGTAATGATGACTGAACCAGCTTATACATGCGTGTGTGCACGTACCAAAACAGTTTTTATTAAAACTCACAATCTCCACGTTACTTTGTTTGGGGTTTACAAAGGAGTAAAAGTATCATTGGACCATTGAATTGTTACAGCATGGAAGCAGGCCATTCAGCCCATCGAGTCAGTGCAGTTGCTAACAGAGCAATTCCATCAGTTCTGTTCCCCATACCCTTGCCAATATTGCCACAGAGTTGTACAGTACAGAAACAGGTTCTTCAGCCCACCATGACATTGCTGGCCATTATATTTATCTATACTGATTCCATTTAGTCCAATGGCTGACAATTCCCTTTGGAAAACCCTGTTTGACTCTGTGTCCAGCACACTCACAGACAGTGAATTCCGTCTCGTTACTGCCTTCTGATTAAAGAAGCTTTTCCTCACGTCCCTTTTGATAATTTTTAATTCACTATTTTTCTCAGGACATTGGTGTTTCTGGCAAGTCCAGCATCCATTGCCCATCCTTTGAGAAGGTGGGGTGACCCACCTTCATCAACGCTGCATCCCTCGGGTAAGTGTGCTCCCACAGAGCTGTTAAGGAGCAAGTTCCAAGATCCAGACTCGGTTAAGATGAAGGACCAAGTGAGGAGGGTGTGTGACTGCAGTGGGGGGGGGGGGGGGGGGGGGGTGGCCTCAGGTGAAGGTGGTCTTCTGCACCCACTGACCTCGGTGAGATGGTCACTGCCGCAGCCTGTGACTTCAGTGAACCGGTCACCTCCATAGTCTCACCTCCAGCCCTCAGGCTGGGCTCCACTGTCGTAGTCGAGGATAGGGATGTTCTGGGAGCCCCTTCACCTCCCATTAGCTTTTTAGTTGTCCACCAACCTTCACCATTAGATGTGGCAGAGCTTGGGTCTGTTTCAGTGGCTGTGAGATCAATCAGCTCGATCTAAGGCCTGGTGTTCCTGCTGTTTCGTAGATGGATCCAATGCAGCAGCTTCACCAGGCTGACACCTCATCATTCCTCAGTACTCCAGTCACTGCTCCTTGCAAATCCTCCCGCACTGGTCATCGCAGGGCCCCTCCCCTGACCCGGTCGTGATTGTAGAATGACAGATGAGGTCAGACTGCGGAGGTGACCACTTCCCGAGGTCACGGACTGCGGAGGTCACCATTTCCCAAGGTCACGGACTGCGGAGGTGACCAGTTCACCGAGGTCACGGACTGCGGAGATGACCATTTCCCGAGGTCACGGACTGCAGAGGTGACCATCTCTGCTGATGGTCCACACGGATGCCCAGTTTTGAACTGCCAGATCTGTTCTCTTTCTGTCACATTTAACACATTTGTAGTCCCACACAACATGATGGAGTGTGTCCTGGTGCAAAGAAAGGTCCTTTTCTTCACAAGGACTGTGCAGTGGTCACTCCTTCCATTGCTGTCATGAACAGATGCATCACCACAGGTAGATCAGTGAGTACGAGGTTCCATAGGTTTACCCCTCGTCACTCACTACGTGCCTCAGTCCCAGTCTGGCAGTTCTGTCCTTCAGGCCTCGGCCAGATTGGGCTCCTGGTAACAGACACTGGTGTCCCCACCCAGAGGACATACTGTGTCCTTGCTACTCACAGGAATTCTTCCAAGTGTTGTTCCACAAGGAGATGGACAGTCAATGCTTCAGGTCAAGAACTTTCACCTGGACTGAAAGAGTAAAGGCCATCTCCCCTCTACACCCCCAGTCCAGGTGAAGGGTCTCGACCCAAAACGTTGACTGCCCACTGAGTCCTCCAGCAGATTGTTTTTTGCTCCCAGTCCCCAGGTGATTGTGAGGAGCTCTTTGTGAAGTGACTGGGCTGGGAGTAATGTTGCTGAATTCAGTTCCTGGACCAATACCAGGCACTCTTTCTCTGTTTCAGTGCACTGGTGCACCTGCGGGGCTTGCTGGACCTCTTTGGAGTCAACAGCATAGATGGGTCTGTTGGTTATATTGGGTCAGGCAGAGGAGGAATGTTAGACAATAACTATTTTTTAAGTCCCAGATTATGAACTGCATGTGTTCCACAGCATCTAAAGGGACTTGTCCTTCGGGCTTTGGACCATTGGTGCAGCCTTGACATTATTAATGCAGGAGCACAGTTGCTTGGACACCACTGCATCATTTGTAACTGGTGCCCAAAATGTTAAAATCCATGTCTCTGGCTCCTTGAATCATTCTCCAGTGGGAATGGTTTCCTCCTATCTACATTTCCTAACCTTCCAGGGCCTTCCACACCCACTGGATCTGCTCTCCCGAAACCGTACCCTCCAAGTATCTGCACAGTAACTCTGCTGTAACTACAGCTGTCAGCCCGTTTACAGATGGTCCATACACTGGTCCTGGGGGCAAAGGCATATTGTTGTGTGTCCCCCCCCCCCCCCCCCCCCCCCGACTGGTTCGATTGGCTGCGTGTTTGCACCAAGTCACATGTTCAGGAGGTGAGAGGTGAGCGTCAGATGGCACAGGTCACACCATGTGTGGTCTGCAGCAGGGAGAGATGGAATGCAGTGTCCTGATAAAATTCATGTACTCCCTGTCCTTCTAGAGCGTATCAACCAGCCGTCATCTGCTTTGGATTCAAAGAACAGGAAATAAATCTGTGTTTGTTTTCCCCACCCACGTGTACAGGGTGGATGTTTCTAAATCTTTCCTATCCATGTGCCTGTTCAAATGCCTTTTAAATGTTGTAATTGTACCCGTCTCTACCATTTCCTCTGGCAGCTCGTTCCAAACACCCACCACCCTCTGTGTGAGGAAGTTGCTCCTCAGGTCCCTTTTAAATCTTTCTCCTCTCACCCTAAACCTGTGCCCCCTAGTTTTTCATTCCCTTTCCCTGGGTAAAAGACATTCACCCTATCTATGCCCCTCATGATTTTATACATCTCTGTAAGAACACTCCATGGTCTTCTACATTCCAGGGAGAAAAGTCCTCACCTGCTCAACCTCTCTCCATAACTCAGTCCCTCAAGTCCTGGTAAATCTCCTCTGCACACCTTCCAGCTTAATGGCATCTTTCCCATAGCAGGGTGACCAAAACTGTACTCAATACTCCAAGTGCAGCCTCACCGACATCTTGTGCAACTGCAACAGAACATCCCAACTTCTATTACTTGCAGTTTAGGTGCAGATCACTGCAACAGAACATCCCAACTTCTATTACTTGCAGTTTAGGTGCAGATCACTGCAACAGAACATCCAACTTCTAATTACTTGCAGTTTAGGTGCAGATCACTGCAACAGAACATCCCAACTTCTATTACTTGCAGTTTAGGTGCAGATCATAGAACAACAGGTGGGAATGGTGTTGAGAGAACCCCTGCATGTTGGGGTCACTGGTGAGTCGCTGGATCTCCTGCTCTCTTCTCACCTGCCCACTGCTCTCTGGGTCACGTTGTCTTGTTGGACCATGGTCTGCAGCTGCTGGGAGACACAGGGAGGTTCAGCCTGTGGAGGAACAATTGTAGGGGTAATGGTGAGGCAACAGCAGGAGGGAATCTTCAAACAGGATCCTTTCTGAACAGTGTCCTTGGGCAATGTGCAGGTAAAGACATTTTAGCTCCTGTGTTGGTGAGTCCACATTTGAAACATTGTGTTCAGTTTTGGTCTCCCTGCTGGTAGAAAAGATGCCATTAGGTTGGACAGAGTGCAGAAGAGATTTACGAGGATGTTGCCAGGACTCGAGGAACCGGGTTATAGGGAGAAGCTGGGCAGGTTGGGACTTTATTCCTTGGAGCGTAGGAGACTGAGGGGTGATCTTATAGGGGTGTATAAAATCACGAGGTGCTTAGACAGGGTGAATGCACTCTGTCTTTTTCCCAGGGAAAGAGAATCAAAATCTAGAGGGCATAGGTTTAAGATGAGAAAGGAAAGATTTAAAACGGACCTAAGAGGCAACTTTTTCATACGGGGAAGTGGGTGTATCAAACGAGCTGCCAGAGGAAGTGGGTGAGGCAGGTACATTAACAACATTTAAAAGGCACTTGGACAGGTCCATGGATAGGAAAGGTTTAAAGGGATATGGGCCAAACATGGCAAATGGGACTGGCTTAGATGGGCACCTTGGTTGGCATGGACCAGATGGGCCAAAAGGCCTATTTCTGTGCTGTATGACTCTATGTCGCTGGCTGGGATGGACCAGGCAGGAGGAGATACAGGCACAACAACTCGTGGTCAGGAAGGCGCCAACAACATTCACCAGTCGCACCTCTTGCACCAACCACTGCCAGCATTGCATCAGCAGTGTGCCACCCAGCATGCCGTCTGCTGTTGCTCTTGTGTAGGGTACAGAGCAGCCCTCACGATACCCAGCCTGGGGGGTGTGGCAAACCCTGGGCCCCAGAGCGAGAGGATGTGGGAGCCAGGAACTCTCTGGAGCTGTGCTCCCAGTTGGGGGGGGGGGGGGGGCGCGCGGGGGGTGAGTGGGTGGAGGCCCAGTAAACGGTCCAGACAGGTGGGGGTCAGCCCGGTGGTGGGGGCAGGTCTCATTGCCAGAGGTCCAGCGTTTTGTTATGGGGCAAGACGGAGGGATGGAGGGGGAGGGAGAGCTGGGGGTTTATTGGTTTATTATTGTCACTTGTACCGAGGTCCAGTGAAAAACTTGTCTTGCATACCATTCGTACAGGTCAATTCATTACACAGTGCAGTTACATTGAGTCAGTACAGGGTGCATTGACATAGTACAGGTAAAAACAATAACAGTACAGAGTAAAGTGTCACAGCTACAGAGAAAGTGCAGTGCAATAAGGTGTAAGGTCACAACAAGGTAGATTGTGAGGTCATAGCCCATCTCATTGTATAAGGGAACCGTTCAATAGTCTTATCACAGTGGGGTGGAAGCTGTCTTTAAGTTTGGTGGTACGTGCCCTCAGGGTCCTGTATCTTCTACCTGATGGAAGAGGAGAGAAGAGAGAATGTCCCGGGTGGGTGGGGTCTTTGATTATGCTGGCTGCTTCACCAAGACAGCGAGAGGTAAAGACAGAGTCCAAGGAGAGGAGGCTGGTGCCCGTGATGTGCTGGGCTGTGTCCACAACTCTCTGCAGCTTCTTGCGGTCCTGGGCGGAGCAGTTGTCATACCAAGCCGTGATACATCCAGATAGGATGCTTTCTCTGGTGCATCGGTAAAAGTTGGTGAGAGTCAAAGGGGACAAACCAAATTTCTTTAGCCTCCTGAGGAAGTAGAGGCGCTGGTGAGCTTTCTTGGTTGTGGCATCTACGTGATTTGACCGAGACAGGCTGTTGGTGATGTTCACTCCCAGGAACTTGAAGCTCTCGACCTTCTCGACCTCAGCACCATTGATGTAGACAGGTGCATGTACACCACCCCCTTTCCTGAAGTCAATGACAGCTCTTTTGTTTTGTTGACATTGAGGGAAAGGTTGTTGTCATGACCCCATTCCACTAAGCTCTCTATCTCCTTCCTGTACTCCAACTCATCGCTGTTGAGATACGGCCTACAACAGTGGTATCATCTGCAAACGTAGATGGAGTTAGAGCAGGATCTGGCCACACAGTCAAGAGTGTATAGGGAGTAGAGTAGAGGGCTGAGGACACAGCCTTGTGGGGCACCAATGTTGAGAATAATCGTGCTGGAGGTATTGCTGCCTATCCTCACTGATTGCAGTCTGTTTGTTAGAAAGTCAAGGCTCCATTTACAGAGGGAGGTGTTGAGTCCTAGGTCTTGGAGTTTGGTGACAAGCTTGCTTGGGATTATTGTATTGAAGGCAGAGCTGTAGTCCATACTCAATAGTCTAACGTAGGTGTCTTTACTGTCCAGGTGCTCCAGAGCTGAGTGAAGGGCCAGGGAGATGGCATCCACTGTAGACATGTTTTGGCAATAGGCGAATTGTAATGGGCCCAGGTTGTCTGGGAGGCTGGAGTCGGTGCGTGCCATGACCAGCCTCTCAAAGCACTTCATGATGGTGGATGTCAGAGCCACTGGTCGGTAGTCATTGAGGCATGTTACCTTGCTTTTATTTGGTACCGGGATGATAGTGATCTTCTTAAAACAGGAGGGAACCTGAGATTGAAGTAGGGAGAGGTTGAATATGTCTGCAAATAATTCTGCCAGCTGATCAGCACAAGATCTGAGCACGCGGCCTGGGACACTATCTGGGCCAGGTGCTTTCCTCGTGTTCACTCTCCGGGAGACTGATCTTACGTCCTCCACTGTGATCACAGGTTCAGCTGCGTCACAGCAGCAGGAGGGGTGGGGGGGGGGCGGTGAGGGAGGGGAGTGACAGGACTGGAAAGGGATAGAGACTGGAGGAGAGTAGTGGGTGAGGAAGATGGAGGGCAGAGGGTGGAGGGGAGTTGGGAGAGAGTGGGGCGGGGACGGAGGGTGTTGGGGAGGGAGAGGGTGGTCTCAGGGGAGGGTGAGAGGGAGGGAGAGTGAGAACAGTGAGGCAGAGGGAGTGGTGATGCTGCAGAAACCCCGGTGTGTCAGCTTCCTAGGGACAGGGCTGCAATGTTTCGCTCCCACCCATACTTAGTGAGCCTGAATATATGAACAACGTTGCCTCTTGCCAAGACTTCCTGTTCTGCAGAAAGAGGCTTTGAAGGGGGTTGAACAAAAGTTCATTTCTGTGCGGGGTCTTCCTGAGCCGTTGTGCTGAAGACTTTGATGGTGTCTCTGGCTCCAACAGTGGCATGCAGGGAAGTGCCCTGGGTCTGTCTGGTCACTGTCAGACAGGGAGTGATGTGACCCCCTGCTCCGACCAGCCCGTCTCTGATACTTTAGCCCACAGTGATGTCAGGCATTCCGAGCTGCTCCCCCCAAGTTATTTATGGTCAGTGTGAGCAGTGCAGACGTCCTCAGCTCAGTTAGACCGTGAAGAGCTCGTGCAGACTGCATGATTGTCCTTTCCACCAGACCCAGGGGAGTGCTAACTACAGGGTCAAGGCTGTACTGTGCCACCTCATTAGCTGCTGGTCACTGAGCTATGAACTCTGAGATAAACGCAGGCACCATGTAATTAGACTGGCTTCACGACTGTCGCTCTGCACAGTCGGTTATACAACATGAGGATGATGTCACTGCCGACCTTTAGGTTAACGAGTCTGGTCATACGGCGGAGAAACAGGCCTTTCAGCCCATCGTGTCCTGCTTATCTTATACTAATCCCCTTTAGCAGCCCTTGAGGACTGGGCCTTTCATTACACCTGAAGTCTGAGGAATCTCTGCAGCCTCCAACTACCCTCAGATAGAAAGTTCCCTGAGCAGCCACTGGTCAATGAGACAGAGGCCAAGTCCCCAAGGTGACAAGCAAGGCTCACAGAGGAACACAGATTCTTCTGAGGAATGTCACAGCCTCAGCATTTGTTAAGGACACTAACCCACAAACACAATGGGCAAGTAATGGTGACAAACAGCTTGCCTTCACCTTTTGCATCATTTTTATATATTTGCCCCAAAGGTTGTGAGTATCAATACCGGCCAGCATTTGTTGCCCTAATTACCCCTTGAGCAAGTGCGGGGTGAGCCACCTACTTGAACCACTGCTTCCACTGTGCTATCAGGGGGTGACCTTCCAGGATATCAGGGTCAACACCAGTGAGGGACCGTTGACATGTGCGCATGTCAGGATGGTGGGGACCTGGTGGGACCTGACTGGTCATTGGTTTATTATTGTCACATGTACCGAGGTACAGTGAAAAACTTTGTTTTGCATGCCATCCATACAGATCATTCCAAAACATCAGTACATTGAGGAGGTACAAGGCAACAACAGAATGCAGAATCACAGACACAGGAGATTCTGCAGATGCTGGAATCTGGAGCAACACACAAAATGCTGGAGGAACTCAGCAGGTCAGGCAGCATCTATGGAGAGAAATAAACAGTCGACGTTTCAGGTCTACATAGATGCTGCCCGACCTGCTGAGATCCAACAGAATGCAGAATATTTTGTTACAGTTACAGAGAAAGTGCAGTGCATGTGGACAATAAGGTGCAAGGGCCGTGATGAGGTAGATTGTGAGGTCAAGAATTCACCTTTATCATATAAGTGGTCTATTCAAGTCTTATAACAGTGGGATAGAAGCTATCCTTGAGCCTGGTGTTTTCAAGCTTTTGTATCTTCTCCCCAGTGAGAGGGGGAAGAAGAGAGAATGTCCGGGGTGGGTGGGGTCTTTGATTATGTTGGCTGCTTTACCGAGGCAGTGAGGAATGTAGACAGAGTGCACGGAGGGGAGGCTGGTTTCTGTGATGCGCTGGGCTGTGTCCACAACTCTCGGCAGTTTCTTACGGTCCTGGGCAGAGCAGTTGCCGTACCAAGCCATGATGCATCCAGATAGGATGCCTTCTGTGGTGCACCAATAAAAACTGGTGAGGGTCATTAGGGACATGCCGAATTTCCTTTGCCTCCTGAGGAAGTAGAGGGGCCATTTCCTGGCCATAGTGTCCACATGGTTGGACCAGGGCAAAATTATTGCTGATATTTACATCTTGGAACTTAAAGCTCTCGGTCATCTCCATGATGAGTTTATTTGGAATTATGGTGTTGAAGGCAGAGCTGTAGTCAATATGAGGTGTCCTTATGAGGGCATGAACTTCACCACCCCATTTCCACGTGGGAATTACCCAGTGGAAAATTGAGACCCAAATCACTTAATCAGCCTCACATGACCTTGTAAAAGTGGAAAGGCGTCATCTTGGGTCTCCAGTTACAATTGCAGAGGCAGGAATAAATAGCAACAGAAGGGAATAAATAGCAAGAGCTTCAGACTGCTCTCAGTGAGTATGCAGAGTCTGGACCTTCACTGTGTTTGCCTTACGCACTTCAAAGGGAGGCTCATGAGCAGCATTTGGCAGAACTCGGCCAGCCACATATGACAGTGAGGTGGAAAGTCAAAGGCAATGCACTTTCCAAGACATCTGTGGCCAATTCATGGACAGTGGTTCCATTGGTTGTAAATTAGAGCCTAGCTCTACGTTGTCTGAAATACATGGGGTAAAAAAGGAATGGAAAGGAAATGTAAGAACTGTCAATCTGTTCTAAAGATTCAGGAGAAACAGAACTGGGTGGCACAGTTGGCACAGTGGGTAGAGCATTTGCCTCACAGCACCAGAGACCCGGGTTCGATCCTGACCTCCAATGCTGCCTGTGTGGAGTTTACACGTTCTCCCTGTGACCGCGTGGGTTTTCCCCGGGTGCTCCATTTCCTCCTACATCCCAAAGATGTGCGGGTCGGTGGGTTAATTGGTCACTGTAAATTGTCCCTGGTGTGCAGGTGAGGGGTAGAATCTGGGGGGAGTTGATGGAAATGTGGGGAGAATGAAATGGGATTGGTGTAGGATTAGTGTAAGTGTGTGTTGGGTGGCCAGTACGGACCCAGTGGGCTGAAGGGCCTGTTTCCATGCTGTATGACTCTAGGACTGAGGTTTTCCTTTGCACTGCACTCCAGAGGGGTGTTGTGTGTTGTCAGAAACAGCCAGGGAACAGGTTGAGTTTGGGTAGACGTCTGAGCCCTATTGCTATGTTATTCAAGCACTGCTGGTATGTTGGTGAAAGGAGCTTCCTGATGAGGGAGAGAAGCTGAGGCAATGGATCCCAGTGCCTGAGGTCAATGCTCTTGATGTAAACAATGTAGATCTCTGAGGGTCAGGATAAGACCCCAGTGTCCCACACACCCCTGTCCCATGACAAGATCTTCAACCATGTGTTCCCCTTCTCCATAGTCAATGGGGCCCTCAGTTGTCCCCATTCTGGTTCCCACACTTCTGCTCTCACCCCTTCTCCCCACCACCAGTCTCGCCAGGTCCTACATCTCCAACCTGATGCCACCACCTTGTGCCTCCTCCTCTGCTCTCCTCTCAGTGTCTGAAGGGACTGTCTGGTAGGATGTCACACACCTCGGTTACCCTGCTGCCTCAGCTACAGCCCCTCATCAGGACATTCCGCTCACCAACAAATAGTGACTGAAAACAAGGTTTAAAGATGCTACCAGCCCCTGAAAGGTCTTTGTATGAGAGAGCACCTCCTCTGAATTGCTCTGGGTCAGTTATCGATGGACCATTTTTGGGTGCAGGGCTGATTTAACCAATAACAATCTAATGGAACTGATTTTCTGCACTTTGACACTTGGCGATGGCGAAAGTAAATCCCTTCTCTGCTTGAGATAAAAGGGAGTTGCTCGGCGGTGGCGGAGGTAGACGATGGCCTTTAAATTAATGTTGCCTTCAAGTTTACAATGTATATTTACCAATGAATGAAATACTGACCACTCTCCCACTCTCCTTGACTCGAGGCCAGCAAGCAGCCTGACAGAACCTGTTCTGTGCAAGTCACTGCCCCTGTAAACAGGATTCCCTTTGTGCTAGTGGAAGGATATGAACAGAATCAGGAATTGTCAAAATACCCCCTCACCCCCTCGCTGACCACCCCAGGCTCCACATTGTCCCTGGTGCCACCTTCTTTGGTGATGTGGGAGCGGAGTGAAGGTCAGGTAGAACCAGGGGAACTTCCCACTGCAAAGGAAGTGGAACCACCAGACGGGATGTGGAGATCAGGGCAAGCTCCCACCAAGAGCAATGTGCTAAATCCGGTTCAGAAATCCTGATTGAGGGATAAATATTGGCCTCAAAACAGAGACAAATCAGTAAGGAATCTGTAAGTTTATTGCACCTTTCACATTCCAAAACGCTTCAGGTCTGTTCCAATGTAGGGAATGCACTGGGTTATCATTACTTTGCTCTTTGTGGGATCTTGCTGTGCACCCTGGCTGCTGTGTTCCCCACATCGCAGCAAAGCCAACCCTTTGCTGGACATAAGGATCCTTGGGACACACAGAGGTCGTGAAGAAATCCTTCCTTCCTGCTGTTCCCGTCCACCATCCCCTGTCCATTTATGGCCAGCTTACCATCGTCAGTGGAGAAAGTCCAAAATTCCTGTACAGAAAACCAAAATAGCTCAGCCTTCAAACTCAGCTGTCATTGTAAACACGGCTGCTCTGCCTTGGAATCACCCTCCTGTGTCAGAGAATGTGAAGTCCTCCTTCGACACAGGCATCAACCGTGGCCACCTCCCAGCCAATGGAAAGATTCCTCAGATCCACATCCTGTCCGATGGGACATTCCCTGATTTCCACATCCTGTCCGATGGGATTTCCACATCTTCTCTGTTCTTCCTCTGTCCAAGACAGGACCCTTCCATCTCCTTCCCTACTGATTTGTCTCTGTTTTGAGGCCAATATTTATCCCTCAACCAGGGTTTCTGAACCGGGTTATCTGCTCTTTCTCGCGTTGCTGTTGGTGGAGCTTGCCCTGCACAGATTGGCATTTCATACATTGCAAGAGTGACTGCACCTGGAAACCTGTGCCCTGATTGTTGAGTTCTTTGCTCTGTATCGTGTTGGAGAAGTACAAATCTGTCTTCTTTCTACACCGTAAGAATTGGTAGGGACCTAATGTCTATTTGGCTGTCCTCCAAGAGTGCCTGACTGGCAGCAGATGTGTTCCCTGACTGGCTATTTCTGAGGCACAATGACCACAATGGCACAAAGAACAGATATATCTGCTTCAGGTTGAAAACCATTCCGTGTTTGCTTGCTGGAGGAGAGCAGGAGGACTCTCTGCCCTCGAACAGATGGCCTGAATGCCAAGTGGGATCTTGCAACGACATCAGCCAGAGGAAGGACATGTACAACCATCCAGCATTCCCTCAGTACCGCCCTGAAACATTAACTGTAACCTGGGAGGGTCTTGAACCAGGAGCAGGGACCAGAATGCTACTAATGGAGCCAAGTCCTGCATCAATGGAGTGCAGGGCTGAGCCAGTCAACAGGTCCATCAGGTCCTGAAGCCACAGGAGGGTCTCCCTGGGCCTTCCATGCAGTGCCCTCAGCCCCTTCTCCACACGAGAGCAGTGGCACCCAGAGGGCCAGGGTCAGGGTCAGGGTCAGGCTGGGCCTCCGGGCATCAGGGAGACCTGGTGCGAGAGGTGGAGAGGTTCAGCACTCGCTCCTCACCGCCGCGATTCGCTGGAACATGATCACTGCGGGTTTCCGTGCACCTATTCAGTCGGGATCTCAAAGCAGCGGAGGGAAACCACCAAAGGTGTCTCCACGACGTTGAAGGTTAGACAGACAGGAGAGTCTGCAGGAAACAGAGTGACGTGGATCATCTGCAGGCAGAAGGGGTTTGTTTGATTCAGCAGTGTGTTTGGTGCAGACATTGTGGGCCGAAGGGCCTGTTCCTCTGCTGTACTGTTCCGTGTTCCATGTTCTATGTTGAAGTTACTGAGGAAGGTGCTTGGTGAAGGATCCAGGAATTAACCAACCAAACAAACTAAAAGTGTCCTTTTGACCTAATAAATGGGCAGTGGCAGCTTCATCAGTGAGCACGTGGCTCAGTGACGTGGGCAATGGTTGGCTCCGCACACAGTTAATGTTGGCAACAGAGGTTAAGACATTTGAAGCACGTTGGATCTGAGCATCTAAACAAGTCTAGTTAGGGCAAACTATTATTAAAAGCAGCTTGTGAAAATATTTCCGTGAAGCTGTTGTAGCACAGAGACACAGACACAAGCCTGGCGAATCTACCCCACTGACGGCAGCCTTTGAGCTCACAGGAAACTTGACCCAGAGTTAGCACACGGGGTGCCACTGACACCTAGTGGTGTATGTGGTGACAGCAGCAACTGCCCCGGACCATTGACTGTCAGAGTCAGAGGCAGAATCGGATTTATTATCACTGACTTAGATGATGTGAAATGTGTTGTTTTGTGACAGCAGCACAGCGCAAAGACATAAAAATCTATAAGTTACAAAATAAATAAATTGTATGAAAAAAAGGAATAACGAGGTAGTGTTCATGGATTCAGGACCATTCAAAATCTGATGGCGGAGGGGAAGAAGCTGTTCCTGAATCACCGAGTGTGGGTCTTCAGGCTCCTGTACCTCCTCTCCAATGGTAGTAACGAGAAGAGGGCATGTTCCACAGGGTGAGGGTTCTTAATGATGGATGCCGCCTTCCTGAGGCACCGCCTCTTGAAGATGTTCTCAATGGTGGGGAGGTTTGTGCCCATGATGGAGCTGGCTGAGTCTACAACGCTCTGCAGCCTCTCATGATCCTGTGCATTGGTGCCTCCGTACCAGGCGGTGATGCAACCAGTCAGAATGCTCTCCACCGTACATCTGTAGAAATTTGTAAGAATCTTTGGTGACAGACCAAATCTCTTCAATCTCCTAACAAAGTAGAGCTGCTAGAGTGCCTTCTTTGTGATTGCATCAGTGTGTTGATCCCAGGATAGATCCTCGGAGATGTTGATGCCCAGGAACTTGAAGCTGCTCACCCTTTCCACCGCTGACCCCTCACTGACGACTGGTGTGTGTTCTCCTGACTTCCCCTTCCTGAAGTCCACAATCAGCTCCTTGGTCTTGCTGGTGTTGAGTGCAAGGTTGTTGTTGTGACACCACTCAACCAGCCGATCTATCTCACTCCTGTACGCCTCCTCATCGCCATCTGAGATTTACCAACAACAGTAGTGTCATTAGTGAATTTATAGATGGTGCTTGAGCTGTGCCTGGCCACACAGTCATGAGTGTGGACAGAGTAGAGCAGTGGGCTGAGCACGCATCCTTGAGATGCGCCTGTGTTGATTGTCAGCGAGGAGGAGATGTTACTACTGATCCTCACTGACTGTGGTCTCCCGATGAGGAAGTCGAGGATCCAATTGCAGAGGGACGTACAGAGGCCCAGGTTTTGAAGCTTGGTGATTAATATTGAGGGGATGATGGTGTTGAATGCTGAGTTGTAATCAATAAACCGTCAAACCTGGATCTTCAGCTGAGCAGGTGGGCTCTTCCCTGCTAGCAGCTGCTGTGGCTCGTGGTCAGATTTGGTTCGGTAATGGATCTGTGAAGCCTCTTGGAGGTATTTCACTACATTAAAGATGTTTCTTGCATTACTGTACCTGTTCCAAATTTTTCATAATCCTCGTTACTTCAAACACATTACTGTCACACTGTCACTTTGCAGTTCGTGGGATCTTACTGTGTGCGAGATGGCTGCCGTGTTTCCTGTCGAGCAACATGTCTACTTCTCATCAGCAGTGAAGCACGCTGGGACATCTCAAGGTCGAGACAGAAACACAGCCTTGTGACCTCAGCCAAAGCCCTTACGCATCTGAGGACAAAGTACTTCCTTCACCAGAATCTCTACAAGTTTCTGAACAAAACGCCCTCTCTGTGGCCCTGAGATATCACTTCCAGAGTATCCGTTAGACCAGACTTTGGGATCGGTGATGAGCTGTCCATGTGGGGTGGATGGAGGCAGAACCTTGTCCACCTTGTGTGACTCTCCCATCCCAATCCCACGGCCTTCACGTGGAGGGAGGGGATAGTCATGAGCACCAGTTGGACACATCCTCAGTGTAGTCAGCTGTCTAAGCTGTCAACATTCAAGATATTATTCAGAGTTTGTGATAATTTTTAAAAAACCCTTAAAAACCCCAAAGAACTTGAACAATCTGAACAAACTAATATCTCAGTTGTTCCGCTGTATGGAAATGAATGGAGACCGTGCCCTTGCCTGGTGGGTTACCTGCTGTAACTGACAGAACCTCTGACTCCCTCCTGGTCTCCCTGGGCAGTGCAGTGGGAGAACACAGTCCTGGGGTGTTCATTCCACATTACACATTAAAGGCTCAGCTGGGGTTTGAACTTGTGTCCCTGGATCACTGGACCAGGCTGTTGAATGATAACCCTACCCTGCATTCTTGCACCCTGTAGAGGAAGGCTGGTGATGCAGGATCTGTCCGCCTCCGTCCCAGACTGACATCAGACCACAAGAGGTGCCACCAAAAAAAGCTGCAGAAAGTCCCTAACTAACCTTGTGATCCAGATAGAAGAGGTCAGATTGCAGTGACCCTGGGTCTCAGTGGGTTGTGCGTGCATCTCTGGGTTGGAAGGTTCAGAGCTCATCTCTCGTCTTAGGGGCCTAAGCACAGGAATTTATCCTAATACAGAGAGGAGGAATGCAGTACCAAAGGAGTACCGCCATTCCCACAGTGAAGTGCAGCACTCCCTCAGTCCCGCCCCTCCCACAGTGTGTCCCTCCCTCAGTACAGCCCTTTTTTTCACAAATGGTACATCTTTATTACATAGTACACACACACTTCAAATTAACATCCATCTGAGGTTGCCAAAAGAACACAATTCTAACGAACATCCAGGTAAATGCAACAACACTCACCACGCGCCCCCCCCCCCCCCCGAGTCTCGGGCATGGCCTGGAAACCACGTTCCAGACCGACTGACGGAGGCACAGAACTGCGCACAGCATTTTACAAAGTCAACAGACGGAAAGGTGACGACTTTGCAGGAGCCATGCCTCCAGGAGCTGCAACTGCTGCGTAGGACCGAGGCCCCACCATCTTAGAGCCTTTATATCCGCCATGACAAGGCACTACGCGGTCAGTGATCACAGAACACTGTTGGTGCGGTAAACAGCAACAGAACCAGCAGGGCTCACCAGTAATTAAGTCCCATAAAGGAGCCATGCAGAGAAGGGAGAAGGTGGGAGACTTCTCCAGAGAAGCAGACAGTCCGTGTGATGAAACACCAGCGCCGTCCTCCCACAGCGCTCAGAACACAGACTCCAACACCTGGCAAAACAGAGTCCTTCCCAGAAGAAAACTGCTCCAGCCCACCGCTCCAGATGAAAACCACACTCCCCCACCACCAACATTCTCCACAACTGCACCTTTGGATTTATACAATCACATCTTCAGTTCAACGGGAGAGCGCACTCAGTACTGCCCCTTTTTTTTTACAAAACGTTTATTAGTTAAAAGCACTACAAAAGACTACAAATATCAAATGTATACACTTAATACAGAAAGGATCATCTAATCAACTACATAACTTCAGAGATTACTGTAAACTAACACCCGCAAAAACACACATCCGTCATTACGCCCGCCACCACAACACTCAATACTTCATATCAAAATCATGCTGGTGTTGTCCATGACACACACAATCTCTTGAGGAGCCCACCGAGCGCAGAACTCAGCCAGGGTGCCCGCGGAGACCGCGTGCTCCCTCTCCAAAGACACCCGCGCGTCAGCACGGAAGGCGGGCGGGCAGGCAGACCGGCCGGGACCCTCAGCCGTCCGCGTCCCGTGGGCGGCCAGCTTGGCCAGGCCCAACAGAAGACCCACCAGGAGATCTCCCGCATGCTCCGCCCCGTGCCACACCAGGTTGGCCGTATACCAACATCGTCGGGCTGAAGTGCAGCCCGGACTTAAGCAGCAGCCCCCTCAGGTACGCAAAGAGGGGCTGCAGCCTCTCGCGTCCTGCGTAGGCGCGGGACACCGTCTCCTCCCGGCCGCGGAAGTGACAGGCGGCCAGCGGGTCGGTGAACCGGCTTAAGAATCGGTTGCGCGGTACCGCCCGGTTCAGCACCCGCCACCCCAGGTCCCCGACGTACAGCGGGAGGACTCCCGCGTATAGAGACCTTCGTCGGGGGACCCCCTCTCCACCCTCCGGCAAGACGGCCCACCACCGCGTGTCCGGCCGGCGAACCAGGCTAGGAAGTGAAAGGTGTGTAGGAGCAGCCCATACAATAAGCGCCTCGGCGCCTCGCTGAAAGGCACTGTCGGCATGTCCCCCCAGGCTGCTCAGGTTGTGCTGGGCCACCTCCCGAGACAGATGTCGGGCCCTGGGCCCAACCAGCAATTCCAGCAGTGCGGTGGCCAGCGTGGGCCGGGACCCCCCACAGCACCCCCGCGATGGGAGGGGGAGAGGCCAAGCGCTCGCCACAGGAAACCGCGCCCCATACCCGCATCAGATCTCGATAGAACCCGGGCAGTTCCCATGGAATGGCACGGCAGACAGCCTCCACTTGGGAGACGCGCCCCCCTCACGGAGGCAGTGTCCTCAGCGGAGGAAATAGGTGGCCCACTCATGCCACCGCAGGTCGGCACCCAGTGTACAGGTATCTCTGCAGCGCCCGGAGGCGGAGGGCCACCAGTCAAGTGCGCACGCACACCAGCGCTGGCCCCCCTCCGCCAACAGCAGACTTAAGACCGCTGCAGAGACCAGTGTCTCCAGCCACCCCAGAACGAAGTCCGTCAACCTCCTCTGGGTGGTGGCAACAAAGACATTGGGTGGCACCAGCGTGGACCAGCCAGTACCACAGCATGGAGGCCACCAGCTGGTTAATAACCCAGCGCCCCGGCCTCGGTATGAGATCACCCGAAGCAGGCCTCGACCAGTGTCCCAGTCAGGTGGAGACTTTTCGCTCCCAACTCCTGCCAGTTCACCGGCCAGGACCCCTCGGCCGGGGACAAGTAGACCCCCAGGTAGAGGAGGTGCCAGGTGCTCCACTCGAAGGGCCGCAACCCCTCCGGCAGGGGAGTCCGCCCACCATGGACCCCACCAGCAGACCCGAACACTTCGCCCAGTTGACCCTGGCGGAGGACCGCGGCCAAGTAGACCCATTGGGGCCACTCGTGCATCCTCCGCAGGTCTGTCGGGTCGGTGACCGCAAGGAGGACATCATCGGCGTAAGCCAAGGAGGACGACCTCATTGCCGGCTCCCGCAGAACCAGACCCATCAGACGCTTCCGAAGAAGGCACAGGAATGGTTCCACGCAGACTGAGTACAACTGCCCTAACATGGGGCACCCCTGATGCACCCTCCTCCCGAAATGAAAGGGTGCCGTGAAGGACCCATTTACCTTGACGAGGTTCTCTGCGACGGTGTACAGCAGCTGAACATGGGCTGCAAAATGCGGCCCGAGCCCAAACGTGTGCAGAGTTCCGACCATGTATTCGTGATCCACGCTGTCGAACGTCTTCTCCTGATCAAGGGAGAGAAAGGCGGCCGACACCCCAGCCTCCCGACACAGGTACATCAGGTCCTGGACGAGGTGGATGTTGTCCTGGATGACCGGCCTGGGACCGTGTAGGACTGGTCGGGGTGGATCACCTGGGCTAGCACGGAGCCCAGACGATTGGCCATCGCCAGGGGAAATACCTTATACTCAGTGCAGAGTAGAGATACCGGGTGCCAGTTTTGTAGATTACGGAGATCCCCCTTCTTAGGTAGCAGGACCACGACCGCCCTGCGCCAAGAGAGGGGCATCTCACCCGTCACCAGGCTCTCCCTAGCACCCTTGCGTTGTCCTCCCCCAGGACGTCCCAGAAAGCATGGAGGAACTTGACCGTCAGCCCATCCAGCCCTGGAGCCTTGCCCCACTGCAGCTGGTCTAGGGGTGACAGTCAGCTCCTCCAGACTGAGGGGAGCCTCCAACCCCTCGACTGCCTCAGGGCTGTCACGCACAGCATGACACAGCGTCACGCATACGTCCTCATTGGACAGCTCAGGCGAGAACAGGGCCGCGTAAAAAGCGCAAACCTCCCGAATGATTCCTGCCTGATCCGTGACCGAGGATCCGTCCTCCACCAGCAGCTCCATGAGCCACCTGCGTACACCCTGCCAGCGTTCCAGAGAGTAGAAGAAGGTGAGGCGTGGTCCAGATCAGCAGCATCTGGGACTCACGATCGCACGTATGCGCCTCGGGACCCTCTCGAGCTGTAGGTCCTGAAGCGTCTCCTTCACTCCCTGGTACCTGCGCCAAAGGGGGCAAGTCCTCGGCGGATGGTCCCAGCCGAGACTCCAAGTCGAGCAGCTCCCTCTCGAGCCGCTCAATCTCGGACACCTGCCCCCGGTCACCCCCCACGCATACTCCTGGCAGAAAACTCGAACGTGAGCCTTGCCCACATCCCACCAGAGCTGAGGGAAGGGAAATCCCGCAGATCCTCCCTCCAAGCCATCCAAAAAAGGCGGAAGGAATCCCGGAATCGCCGATCATCCAGCAGCCGGTTATTGAAGTGCCAGGATGCGGACCCCGCCCTCACGGGCAGCAGACTGAGCGCCACCCACACCAGACGGTGGTCCGAGCACGCCACCGGCCACATGGAGGCCGCCGACACGCAGGGGACATGTGCCTTGGACACATATAGTCGATCAATCCACGAACATCCCCCTCTCACCAGACCTCCACGAGGAAAGCGCGGGAGTCTGGATTAAGGTTCCTCCAGACGTCGACTAAGACCAGTTCCTGGACCTTCAATATTTCAGGCTGGAAGGAAGGGGCCAACAGAATCGCCACCCCGCCTCGAAGTGGAGCTGAGGTGACTCATGTAGACCCCCCCCCCCCCCCCCCCGCGCCACTCCAGGAGCCAGGCGGACTCGTCTCCCGGAACGGTGCGGGTCTCCTGCAGGAAGCTCACCGTGTACCTCCGTCCCGCGGACCGAGAGGTGGTGGAACCTGCGGAGAGACCCTCTGCCGCCATTGATACTCAGGCTGGCGACAGTAATCTTCATGATTGCTACAGTGCGTTACCCTCCTCAGCGCTACAGGTGGAAGGAGCAGGGCTCCCCACCGAGCACCCCCGCACCCTGCACTCAGCTTCTAGAAGCAGTCTCAGATCTCTGAACCAGCGCTTCTCCTGCCGGTCGAGACCCGAGCCCTTCCCCTGCTCCAGTATGGCACGGATGGACCGTACGACCACCGGGCAGATTCCCCCATTGGGAGGCAGCCAGTTTGGCCTTATTCTCCTTCCTTCAGGTGTTCTCTAGGAACTCCCGGATCTCCTCCACAGTGATGGGTCGCGACATGGTGCTGGGGGCGAGGTAGTCCTCCAACTCATCATTGGAGTCACCCTCGCCCTCATCACTGGTCCCCAAACTCTCGTCTACTTCCGGGCAGTTGCCGACACCCGGGCAACGTGCCCACCCGAACAACTGGGAGCGATCGTCTCGGATGGTCCCCGCCCACAGGGACGACCCCACCCCCCGCGCATCGGCACCGCTCACCCCCGCACATCCCGCCCCCAGAGCAGGCGGCTCACAGGCTTTCGTAGAGTTCGAACGGATGGCCGCGAGTTGACGGGGCCACAGCAAACTGCCCCCACCTTGGTCTCCCCCCCTCGTCAACAGTGCTGGGAGGGTCCCCACCCTCCCCACTCACAGGGGCACCCTCACATATCGCCACCGAACAGGCTGGCAATTTGGGGGCACCCCAACCTCCCTCAGACACAGGGGGACTCTTTTGTCCTCGGTGGCAGCCACGGTCTGGGAGGCCACCACCCCGACCAACACCCCTCCCTTAGACAACCCCGGAATCCGCGGGGCCCCTCAGTGGGGCCGTCCCCCCTCCCCGGAGGGGACACACTCCAGGCGTGCAACCTCAACCGAGGGTGGGTCACCCCCACCACCGACTGCCCCCGCGCCGCAAGTTCACCCACTGACTCGGGGGGCACAATCCCGACAGATGCCGAGTCCGACCCCTCAGCGCCGCACTCCAGCTCTGGGGGTGGCTCACCGACCACACAGCCTTCACCGGGGGCGAGTCCCTCCACTCGGGCGACCCCAGTCCCTCAAGTCTTCCGACACGTGGCGGCGCCGCTTCAGGCCACTGGGGTGCGGAGGCACGGTGACCTCCATCTCGGAATGCGAACCTCGGCCTCCGGCACCGCAGTCTTCCCTGCGGCCTCCCCCGGCACCCGCGGACCTTCAGAGACCCACGGGGTCCCGCAGGTCTGGGCCGAGGAAGCCGCCGGCTCCTGCACCTCCAGGGGTGAGGCCTGGAGGTGCTTCTACTTCCTCCGCGCCTTCCTCACTACCACGGGAGTCCACTCCTCCCCACCGTCCGTTCAGCGCTCATCCCCAGCCCCCACCCCCACCGACAACCAGAGGGGCAGTGGGAGCAGCAGGGGCAGGGATAACAGGGCAGCTGGGGGCAGGGGCCACAGTAGGAGTGCAGTGGTATCCCCCCGTGCTGTTGGGGTGGAACCAGCAGCCTGGCGGCCGGGGCAGTGTCGGCGGACATGCCCGAACGCCTTGCACGTGTTGGCACCGCGGGACGGCCGGTAGTCCAGAAGGTTCAACATCCGCTGTCCCTCGTGCTCTATCTGGGAAAACTCCTTCAGCGTCTCCTCCCCGCTCCAGCTGCATAAACAGCGAGCGCCTGAAGGAGTACACGTTCTCAAAGCCAGGGTACAGCCGGCTCGAGCAGCATCGGAGTGATGCTCGACGCACCTCACCCAGAGACCATAAGTGAGGGAGGAGGACCTCGTCCGGGATATGGGGAAATACCTCAGAAAGGATGACCCGCTCCCCCACCGGCTCCACCGGCATAAAGACCTCCCCCGACGTCAGCCCCTTACCCAAGGCTAAGGACACCTCCCTCTTAGAATGCAAGACAAATACTAGTCCACCAAGCATTCTGACTGACCACGACAACGCCTGCTCTGCCTCCCACCGTCTCAGACATGGCCAGTAGGCCACCGCTCAGTCCAACCGACGGAGGACACATTGCAGCGCACCGCAGTTTCCAAAGTCAGTAGTCTGAAAGGGCGACATCTTCTCAGCGGGCCGTGCCTCCAGGACCAGCGAACGGCTCTGCGTAGGAACGAGGCTCCAACACGCCCGAGGTACAGGCAGCCATGTTGAGTCCCTACCACAGTTAGGATATCAAAGCACTGCCTTTTCGAATGAGCAGCTAGCACTTTAAACAGTTCCTCAAAGAACAGTCCAGAGAAAAGAAAGGTAGGAGATGTGTCTTGAGTGTAGTCTATGAGCTTAACCTCCAGCGCCGTCCCTCTCGCATGCAGCGAAGCACCCACCAGTAGTCCATGCCGACGCCCCTCCAGTCGCACGAAAGTCCGACGAGTCCCGAGAAACTCTTCACCCAGCACCCTGGGCCGAGGTTTCAGCCACTGGCACTCCCCACAGTGCTTGGAAATCAGCTCCCAGTCCTGGGGAAAGAAACAGCCCT
This sequence comes from Pristis pectinata, assembly GCF_009764475.1. Lineage (NCBI taxonomy): Eukaryota > Metazoa > Chordata > Chondrichthyes > Rhinopristiformes > Pristidae > Pristis > Pristis pectinata. The sequence continues at coordinate 30,910,585 of NC_067430.1, forward strand.
CTCTCGAAGAGAAGCTGTCCCAGCCCACTCCAGATGACAACCACACACTCCTACAGCTTCCAAAAGTACTCTGAACTCACTCTTTTAGATTTTCACCAAAATATCTGCAGAATATCAGCAGCCCAGTGGAGAGTACACTCAGAGCAGCCACTTTTTTTAATAAAATGTTTATTAGCTAAAAGCACTACAGAAGACTACAAATATCAAATGTATATACCTAATACAGAAAGGATCATCTAATCAACTATAGAACTTCAGAAATTACCGTAAACTAACACCCGCGAAAAACACACATTCCGTCACTACACCCACTACCGCAACACTCAATACTTCATATCAAAATCGTATTGGTGTCGTCCATGACACATGCGATCCCCTGAGGGGCCCACCGAGCGCAGAACTTGGCCAGGGCGCCCACAAAGACAGCGTGCTCCCATTCCAAAGACACCCGCGCGCGCACGTATGCACGGAAAGACGGGCAGGCAGGCAGACCCGCCGGAACCCTCGGCCGCCCTCCACCATGTCCCATGGATGGCCAGCTTGGCCAGGCCCAGCAGAAGAACCCCCAGGAGATCCTCCACAGCGCCCCTCCCCGTGCCGCACCAGGTGCCCGTAAACCAACAGCGTTGGGCTCAGAGCAGCCACTTCCACAGTGTGACCCTCCCTCAGTAACTGACCCCTCCCACAATGATCCTCCCTCAGTACTGCCCCTCCCACAGTTAACACTCTGACCCAGTGCATCCCACGTGGAACAGACACGTACAACAGGCAAAATACTACAGAGCGATGCTGGGACGTGTGGGTCAACGGTGGTCACACGCTGCAAGACATCCTTGAAACCCCCTCACATGGTTGTGCTGCTCTGCTTGAATTTTATATTTACTGTTAGGTTTCAATTTAATGAGCAAAATAATTGTTTTGAAGACAGTTAAAGACATTAGTTATTGAAACCTATGCATATGCTGATTTGTTTTGGGTTTAAAGCTCTGAGATCTGAAAGTCATGTGCTTCATAAATTGGATTGGACTGATCATGAGATTCTTGTTGCTAGGCAGCGACTGGTATTGAGGACATGAGATTTATTTCCGTCAGCGCTGTGTGTGCTTCATTCCAGGAGCGTTGGGGTACTGGGTCATTGAACAGTTATACTGGGGGGGGCGACCTGCTGGTGCAGAAAATCTGAATCGAACACCTGCAGATGCTGGAAATCTGAAATAAAATCAGAAAATGCTGCAACACTCGACAAGTCAGGCAGGATCTGTGGAGGGAGAAACAGATGGTATTGATTCAGGTATAAGACCCTTTGTCAGAACTTTGTGGAAAATGTTATTGACAGGTACAGCAGCTCTCAGTGTTGGCCAGGCCTCAATCCACAGTGCTCCAAGATCTGGGTTCACTTCCCTCAACCCCACAGATGTGGCCACAACAATCCAGGTGCGCACTTCAAGTGCAGAACTAATAGGGCACTGCTCTGTTGGCATGCTGACTCTCAGATGCGACATTAAACTGCAGCCCTGTCCTCTCCTGTAGGGGGAACTAAACACCTCACAGCACTACCTTGGAGAAAGTAGTTTCGGCAGGTACAGCAGCAACACTTAGAAGACACTTGGAGAGGTTCATGGATAGGAATGGTTTAGAGGGATATGGACCAAATGCCAGGCAAATGGGACTGGCTTGGTCAGCATGGATGAGTTGGGCCGAAGGTCCTGTTTCCATGCTGTGTGCCTCTATGACTCTAATGGAGGATTACTGCCCAGTGCCCTGGAGCCAACACCACCAGTGACAGATGGCAAGCTCATCTCATCCGCTGCTTTGTGGGAGCTTGCTCTGTGCAAATTGGCTGCCATGATTCCCATGTTGTAACAGCTCTCACACATGGTTGGCTGGGAGGAGCATAATGAGGTTGGGAAAGGTGCTATGGAAATGCAGAAGTTTCTCTTGTCCAATACCATTGGATGATAAGCCCCATTTTGCCACTGGCCCTAATTTTAGTGGAAAATCATTCTAAATCGACAAATAGAATTTTTTGTGAAAAAAGAGCCACTGGGGGGACTCAGCAGGTCAGGCAGATCCGTGGGAGGAAACGGACAGTCGATGTTTCCGGTCGAGACCCTTCACCTGGACTGAGAGATAGAAAGGAGATCGTTTTCCCCGATCTTTGAAGCACCCAAACGAACAATCCATAATGGATCAGGAAATTGGGGACAATCTAATTCTAAAGTTATTAGGGTGTCTCTCACCCTGAACTGGGGGCAAAGCTTTATCTGCGCGGATCGGGTGGTGAATCACTTGCCACAGGGTCCCAGGCCTCTGACCTGTTCTTGTAGCCACAGTATTTATCGGCCAGTCCACTTGAGTTCTTGGTCAATGGTGACCCCTCCCCCAGGTTATTGCTGGTGGGGGACCTGACCATGGTGATGCCATTGACTGCCAAAGGGACGGAGCAGGCCTTCCTCCAGTTGGAGACCGTCATTCCTCGCACTTGTGGGTATGAAGAAGCTGCAGGTGGAATTGGCCATGGTAAGTTATCAGCAAACATTGCCGACATCCACACCCAGGCCATCGCTGAGGCTGAGGGGGTGACATGATGGAGGGATATAAAATGATGACTGGCACAGCCAGGGTCTGTTTCCCCTGGTGGGTCCAATAACTAGAGGGCAGAGAACACGGAGCATAGAACAGTGCAGCACAGGAGTCACAGAGAAACAGGCCCTTCGGCCCACTGAGTAAATGTTGACCACCATGCCTGTCCACACTGACCACACCTTATTCACGTCATTAATTCTATCTCCCTCTATGCCCTGCTCGTTCAAGTACCTGTCCAGATGCCTCTTTTAATGGGGATCCGAGGGGTAAATGTTTCACACAAGGAGTAGTCGGTATCCGGAACGAGCTGCCGGAAGAGGGCAGGACGTCACTACGTTTAAGAGACATCGGGATGAGCAGGGCACAGAGGGATATGGAATGAATGCAAGTAAGTAGGATTGGTGTAGATAGGCATGGGGGTCAGCACAGACTCAGTGGGGCCAAAGGGCCTGTTTTCTCTGCTGTACAACACTGTGACTCCATGACAGGGCTTTTCCGAGAACTTCCTGTCCCCTTCAACTGTTTAATTGTCCCCAAGCACCCACATCGGATGTGACAGGAGAGCAGAACCACTGGTTGCAGGATTACTCAGTTCTGTCCATAATCATTACTTTACTTTTTACGTTCAGTTGCAAATGACAGAATCCATGTTCAGGGTGTGAGGCTCCAGAGGTACACTGCCCACACCCAGCTCTCCTTCACTCCCACCTCCACACCCTCCCATCCTCCATGAACCCTCCAAGCATGCGCCTGACACCCAGCAGCTGATGGGCAGAAAGTTCCTCCCTACCAGGTATTGAGAAGCCAGAACTAGTGTCATCAGGCCTGTCACAACCCTTATTCCTAATGACCAGCTGAATTGTCTCCCAGGCAATCGCCTGAAGATGAACCAAGCTGTTTACAACACCAGTACGGCTCTGTGCTCCCACTTCCATGGCCCCACCCACTTCTGCACTCCCTCAGCCCTGCTGCTGCTGAAGCCATCACCTACCACCGCAGCTGTCTCCAGCCACCACGATTCCAGTGCTCTCACAGAGCCATAGGGTCTGATAGAGTCCCATAACCTGGCCTTATAGGGGTGTGTAAGATCATGAGGGGCAGAGATAAGGCGAATGCACTCAGTCTTTTTCCCAGAATCATGAACTAGAGAGCACAGGTTTAAGGTGAGAGGGGAGAGATTTACTAGGAACCTGAGGGGCAACTTCTTCACTCAGAGGGTGGTGGGTATATGGAACGAGCTGCCAGAGGAAGTGGTTGAGGCAGATACATTAACAACATTTAAAAGACACTTGGACAGTTCCATGGATGGGAAAGGTTCAGAGGGAGATGGGCCAAATGTGGGCAAATGGGGGTAGGTTAGATGGACATCTTGGTCAACATGGACGAGTTGGGCTGAAGGGCCTGTTTCTGTGCTGTATGACCCTGGGACTCTATGACTCTAGTTGTACAGCACAGCAACAGGCCCTTCAGCCACCACATCCACGCTGATCTTTTTGCCCATCTACACAGATCCCATTTGCCTGCATTAGGTCCATATCCATCTATGCCTTGTCCTGTTTAAGTGCCTGCCTCAATGCCTCTTAAACACAACAACTGTACCCGACTCCACCACCTCCTCTGGCAGCATGTTCCAGATATCAGCCCCTCCCTGTGTAAAAACTTACCTCTCAGGTCCCCTTTAAACTCCTACCCGCTTACCTTAAACCCTGTCCTCTAGTTTTTGATACCCCTACCCTGGGAAAAAGATTTTGACTCTCTTCCCCATCTAATCCTCTCATAACCTTAAATCCTTCTGTCAGATCAGATGGCTGCCATCCCTGGTTCTAGAGTCTGGAAGCTTGGGGTGATCCATTTGTGCCCCAAGTCCGAACTGGTACCTAGTCTGTGGACCCATCAGCTCTGCGCTCACTGACCCACACTGGCTTCTGGTTATGCAATGATCAGCTTCCAAAGCTGGGACTGCAGCCAGTTGGATTCAACTTGGTCAACCTCTGCCTGAACCGGCAGGCCATGATGCCTTTCCAGACTCCCCTCCTTCGACTGTAGCTCTGGCTGCTCTGCCAGTGGTACCAAGTCTGACCTGCCTCGGACCCACACACGGTCCACCTGCCTCGTACCCACACACCGGTCCAACTTCAGAGACTGCACATGCTAGAATCTGGAGCAAAACAACAAACAGCTGGAGGAACTTGGCAGGTCAGGCAGCATCCGTGGAGGCAGAGGGATGGTTAACATTGCAGATCAAGACCCTGCATCAGTCTCAACCCAAAGCATAGACCATCCCTCAGCCTCCACAGATGCTGCCTGACCCGTTTGAGTTCCTCCAGCAGCTTGCTTTTGCTTCAGGTGATTGTAATTCATGTATTTCAGCATGAAGAGCAGGTACCAGGAAGCCCACCGTGAGCTGGCCCCTGGGACTGTAGAGCTCTGAACCCCAGGAGGGTGAGTCACATTTTGCTGCTTCCTGACAAATCAATCAAGTTTCCCTCCACAGATGCTGCCTGACCTGCTGAGTTCCTCCAGCACTTTGTGCCTGTTGTTGAAATCACTCAAACTCTGGAAACCACAACCCCTAAGTCCTGATCAAAGTTTAACTTCAGAGGCTCACTCCAAATTAGTTCTATGATCTACTTCTCGGACAGTCCCTGAGGGTGACCTGCTTCTACTCCAGTCCAGACTGTCCTGAGGTGGTGGACAATTGAGGGAATGGCTGACTCTTCCACAGAAGGGGCAGGAGGTGGCTGGTAGGCAGGTGGGTAGGCAGGTAGGTAGTTTGTGAGGTGGGATGTTCCGTCTGCCAGTAAGGCCTCTGTGCTCCTGATGCACGGACTCAAGCTTCTCAATCCCATTATGAGTGCCCTCTTCTCCACTTTGAGTTGGCATTGGCCAGATTCCCAGGGGTCAGTGGGAAGGTTATATTTCTTCATGAAAGCTATGAACACATCCTTGGACCTTTTCCTGTGTCAGTCTGGAAATCTCTTCCTGTGACAGAGCTTGGAATAGTGTGTGTCTGAGCACGGAGTCTGTTCTTGGGCACTGAAGGACATGGTCTGTCCGACAGAGCGACTGAGGACACCAGATTCCCAGTGCCCAGTGATGTATTGTAAATGGAACAAGGTACACACCCCTCAATGATGCCTCAACCCATCACAAAAATAGATTCCAAAAGCAAAAATCTGCAGATTGCTGGAAATCTCAAATATGAAAACAAAAATGTTCAGAATCTGAATATCTGATCATGGTCTGATCAGGGACAGCCAGCATGGCTTTGTGAAGGGCAGATCATGTCTCACAAGCCTGATAGGGTTCTTTGAGGAGGTGACCAGACAGATTGATGAGGGTAGTGCAGTAGATGTGGTCTACATGGATTTTAGTAAGGCATTTAACAAGGTTCCACATGGTAGGCTTCTTCAGAAGGTCAGAGGGCATGGGATCCAGAGAAGCTTGTCCATGTGGATTCAGAATTGGCTTGCCTGTAGAAAGCAGAGGGTTGTGGTGGAGGGAGTGCATTCGGATTGGAGGGCTGTGACTAGTGGTGTCCCACAAGGATCGGTTCTGGGACCTCTGCTTTTCATGATTTTTATTAATGACTTGGATGAGGGGGTAGAAGAATGGGTTGGCAAGTTTGCAGATGACACAAAGGGTGGTGGTGTTGTGGAAAGTGTGGAGGATTGTCAAAGATTGCAGAGGGATATTGATAGGATGCAGAGCTGGGCTGAGAAGTGGCAGATGGAGTTCAATCCAGAGAAGTGTGAGGTGGTACACTTTGGAAGGACAAACTCCAAGGCAGAGTACAAGGTTAATGGCAGGATTCTGGGCAGTGTAGAGGAGCAGAGGGATCTGGGGGTTCATATCCACAGATCACTGAAAGTTGCCAATAGGGTAGTTAAGAAAGCTTATGGAGTGTTAGCTTTCATAAGTCATGGGATCAAGTTTAAGAGCTGCGAGGTAATGATGCAGCTCTATAAAACTCTGGTTAGACCACACTTAGAGTACTGTGTCCAGTTATGATCGCCTCATTATAGGAAGGATGTGGAGGTGTTGGAAAGGGTGCAGAGGAGATTTACCAGGATGCTGCCTGGATTAGAGAGTATGGATTATGAGGAGAGACTAAGGGAGTTAGGGCTTTACTCTTTGGTGAGAAGGAGGATGAGAGGAGACATGATAGAGGTGTACAAAATATTAAGAGGAATAGATAGAGTGGACAGCCAGCGCCTCTTTCCCAGGGCACCAATGCTCAATACAAGAGGGCATGGCTTTAAAGTAATGGGTGAGAAGTTTAAGGGAGATACCAGAGGAAGGTTTTTTACCCAGAGAGTGGTTGGGGCATGGAATGCGCTGCCTGGGGCGGTGGTGGAGGCAGGTACAATAGTCAAATTCAAGAAATTGCTGGATAAGCATATGGAGGAATTCAAAATAGAGAGATATGTGGAAGGAAGGGGTTAGATAGTCTTAGGCGTGGTTTAAAGTTCAGCACAACATGGTGGGCTGAAGGGCCTGTATTGTGTTGTATTGTTCTATGATTCTATGAGAATCAGTTTTATTATTATTGGTATTGGTTTATTATTGTCACATGTACCGAGGTACAGTGAAAAACTTGTCTTACATACCGTTCGTACAGATCAATTCATTATGTAACGAAATTTGTTGTTTTGTGGCAGCAGTACAGGACAAGACTTTAAAAATTACAATAAATTACAAGATAAATAAATAGTGCAAAAAAAAAGAAATAATGAGGTAGTGTTCATGGACCGTTCAAAAATCTGATGGAAACGGGAAATCTGGAAACACTCGGTTGATCAGGCAGCTCCTGCAGGGAGAGAAACAGGTCGAATACTTCAGGTTGATGACCTTTCAGAAAAACCAGGAAGAATAGTTTTTGTTGTTATTGCTTTGCTGTTTCTGGGATCTTGCTGTGCATAGGTTTGGCAGCCATGTTTCCTACACCACAACAACCGTGCTTGGGTTGCCCTGTGCTCTAAGGGTGCCTCAGGGAAACAGGTTTTTTTTGCCTTGCTTTTATGTTATTCTTTTCAATTTTCCTTTCCATGCGTTCTCAGTCTCGGTAGCCTGAGTTGAGCAGTTTCTCCTTCTCTTGAAAATGACTTTTAAATCCTCCAGCGGTGGTCGTACATGAGGGCCAGTGGAAGCGGGCTGTCCCTGGTGTAACCCCAGGCAACGTCTGTTAACTGCTCCCTCTCCAGCGCTGGGCCTGAAGCACGCTACACTCTGCTTTCACAGTCGGCAAGTGTCTACGTTGCATTAAAGGCTTCAGTTCCTGTGGTATTGATGAGTTTATGGTCATGGTAGTCTTCACAAGTTATTCCTGAAACAAGCTGTCTCCTTCTCGTCTACACAGTCTCCCAGAGACACAGGCTGACCTCTGAGCAGCTGTTAATCAATGCTGCTTTGCACATTTCCAGACACGTCAATGGCAAATATGTAGGCTCCTGGAACTGCCGCCTCTGTGTCTCCAGCCTCTCCCGGGTAAGTGTTTCAGTCCGTGTGTGAGCAGGGCAGCAGGCCTGGAGTGGAAATCAATTGGTGACACTTGTCCTCCTGTCTGGCTGAGGCAGTGGGGAGAGTGGGGTAGTTGGGATGGGGGCCCTGCTTCCTCCTGTGAGCCTGTCTATGGAGACTCAGCACCCACTGACCACAAGATCTGTATCTGGAGATGGCAGGGCTGATTTGCAGACCCCTCTGGTTACAGTGACTACACCCCATATCTCGGAGGTGGACTGTTTTATTATCTAGTTCACAAAGTACAAAACATCTTTAAAACAAAACATTGCACAGTTGGCAGAGTCATGGCAAAACCTGAATGCTTCAGTTGTGTGTGATGGCAGGCAACTGTAGATCAGTAATGGCTGGATTTTATATACCACAAAACAGCAGCCAATTTGTGCACAGCAAGCTCCCGCCATTGGTAAGGTGAAAGTGACTGTTCTCGCGATAACGAATGTTGGGCCAGACATCAGAGAGAACTCCCCTCTCTTCTTCGGCCGTGGGAGATTTTACATTAACCTGCGTGGGCGAGTGAGCTGTCAGTTTAAAGTTTCACTGTGAGCGGATAATGAAGTGTCAGCCCGGACTTGGACCGACCACCACAGTGCTGGACTCAAGGTGAGTGGACTGCCCACAGCTGACACCAGCTCACTGAGTACTGAAACGGTCCTGAGTACTATTCTTGAAGACCTGCTCGCCCCCACACCGACAACCACCCGATGACCCAGTTTGAAAGCTTGTGCTGTGCAGTATAAATGGCAGCCTTGTTATGAAATCAATACAGAATTATTGTCCACGAGAGGATTAACATTCCTGCAGGGACAGGAGTTCAGGGTATCATTTGTACCAGTTTCTTTTTCTGGATTATACACTCATTACACAAACCAGGCAGAAACAGTGCTGAATTTACAGGGCTGTGTTTCTCTCTCTCAGGTAATCTGATTCAAGCGTACGAGTAATTGCAGCTAATTATCTACCTCTTAAACGCTTCAGAAGTTACGAATTGCAAAATAAAGTCTACTTCTCCAATAAAATAAATCATATAAAAGAGTTTACAGTGTCACGTGTTCCTTCACTGCTCAATATCTGGGTGATAAGCAATGCATCTGCCGCAGAAAGCAGTCGCAGTAAACACTGCACTACTGCTTGTATGCAGCAGGGCCCACAGTTAATGCTTTCATCTTGCCTGGAACAGATCCTGCAAGAACTGGTGATCATGTATTGTGATATTGCACTGACGTTTGGTTGAGAGATGAGCTATAAGTCATAGAGTCACACAGCACGGAACAGGCCCTTCGGCCCAACAGGTCTGTGCCGACCAAGATGCCCATCTAAGCTAGTCCCTTCTGCCTGCGTTTGGCCCAGATCCCTCTAAACCTTTCCTATCCACATACCTGTCCAAATGTCTTTTAAATGTTAATGTACCTGCCTCAACCACTTCCTCTGGCAGCTCATTCCGTGTACTCACCACCCTCTGTGTGAAAATGTTGCCCCTCAGGTCTCTTTTAAATCTTTCCCCTCTCACCTTAATCCATGTCCCCTAGTTCTTGGTTCCCTTTCCCTTGAAAAAAAGATTGTGACCATTCACCCTATCTATGTCCCTCATAATATTATACACCTCTCTAAGGTCACCCTTCAGTCTCCTATGCTCCAAGGAGTAAAGTCCCAACCTGACCAACCTCTCCCTATGACTCAGTCCCTCGAGTCCTGGCAACATCCTCATAAATCTTCCTTGCACTCTTTCCAGCTTAATGGCATTGCCTTTGTCCCTTTGTGGACACTGGCCAGTTCTCACTGTCGATTGCAACGCAATGAGAGTTGAGTCATGCAGCATGGGAACAGGACATTCGGGCCATCACACCCACACCGACTACTGGATCAAACCTATCTCCCAGCACTTGACCCAGAGCCTTCTATGCCTGGGTGATCCAAGTGATCGCCTAGAGATTTCTTAAACGCTGTCAGTGACTCTGCTTCCACCACTCTCTCCGGCAGTGGGTTCCAGGTACTCACTGCTCTCTGGGTGAGGAAGGTCCCCCTCAGACCCCCTCTGAATCTCTTCCCTCCTACACAAAATATATGTCCTCTAAATTTCCTGCAGTCCACCCTATAATTTATATACTCTAAGACCATAAGACATAGGAGCAGAATTAGACCATTCGGCCATCAAGTCTGCTCTACCTTTCAATCATGGCTGATTTATTTTTCCCTCCCAACCCCATTCTCCTGCCTTCTCCCCGTAACCTTTGACATCCTTACTTATCAAGAACCTATCAACCTCCACATTAATATACCCAATGACTTGGCCTCCACAGCCGTCTGTGGCAATGAATTCCACAGATTCACCACCCTCTGGCTAGAGAAATTCCTCCTCATCTCTGTTCTAAAAGGAATGTCCTTCTATCCTGAGACTGTGCCCTCTGGTCCTAGACTCTCCCACTACTGGAAACATCCTCTCCACATCCACTCTATCCAGGCCTTTCAATATTCGGTAGGTTTCAATGAGATCCCCCCTCATCCTTCTAAACTCCAGTGAGTACAGGCCCAGAACCATCAAATGCTCCTCATACATTAACCCTTTCATTCCCAGGATCATTCTGGTAAACTTCCTCTGGACCCTCTCCAATGCCAGCACATCCTTCCTTAACTATGGGGCCCAAAACTGCTCACAATACTCCAAATGTGGTCTGACCAATGCCTTATAAAGCCTCAGCATTACATCCTTGCTTTTATATTCTAGTCCTCTCGAAATGAATGCTAACATTGCATTTGCCTTCCTTACTACTGACTCACCTGCAAGTTAACCTTTAGGAAATCCTGCACTGGGACTCCCAAGTCCCTTTGCACCTCTGATTTCTGAATTTGGTCTCCGTTTAGAAAACAGTCTCCGCCTTTATTCCTTCTACCAAAGTGCATGACCGTACACTTCCCTACGCTGTGTTCCATCTGCCACTTCTTTGCCCATTCTCCCAACCCGTCCAAGTCCTTCTGCAGACTCCCTGCTTCCTCAACACTACCTGCCCCTCCACCGATCTTTGTATCATCCGCAAACTTGGCTACAAAGCTATCAATTCCGTCATCCAGATCATTAAGATAAGATCTCTTTATTAGTCACATGTACATTGAAACACACAGTGAAATGCATCTTTTGCGTAGAGTGTTCTGGGGGCAGCCCGCAAGTGTCGCCACACTTCCGGTGCCAACATAACATGCCCACAACTTCCTAAGCCGTACGTCTTTGGAACGTGGGAGGAAACTGGAGCACCCGGAGGAAACCCACGCAGACACGGGGAGAACGTACAAACTCCTTACAGACAGCAGTGGGAATTGAACCCAGGTTGCTGGTGCTGTAATAGCGTCGCGCTAACCGCTACACTACTGTGCCTTTTGCATATAACATGAAAAGTAGCGAACCCAAGACCGACCCCTGGGGAACACCACTAGGCACCAGCAGCCAACCAGAAAAGGCCCCCCTTATTCCCACTCTTTGCCTTCTGCCAGTCAGCCAATCTTCTATCCATGCTGGTACCTTTCCTGTAATACCATGGGCTCCTATCTTGTTTAGCAGCCTCATGTGCGGGACCTTGTCAAAGGCCTTTTGAAAATCCAAGCAAGCAACATCCACTGACTCTCCTTTGCCTATCCTGCCTGTTACTTCCTCAAAGAAGTAGCCTCAGTTTACTTCCCTGATTTAAATGTTCACAGGGTGATGAATTGTACAGCGATGATGTCTGAGTGGAGTTCCAGTGACTGCCAGGATACCAGGGCTGATTAACACTCAGACTTCTCCTGAATCATGACCTGGGCACCAACATTCCTGGTGCTTATGAGCACAATGCAGTCTTCACTGTGCTTCCTGACTCATTTATCCCTGCGATCTACATACTGATCAGTCACAGGAGCAACAGCAACTTTGTACAAATGTTGCACGTGTTGTTATGGAGATATTCTTCCAAAGTCATTTATTCCTTCTGAAGATGCAGTAATAATGCAGAATATTAGGTCTATAAGAGTAATGGAGTCCCTTTGTTGCTGGCTTCATGGGAGAACATCATTGACTCTGGTCCATTGGTGTTGTATTAATGAAGATGCACCATTCATGTGGCAGTAATGATGAAATAACATTGATGCTACAGTAATAATGGAGAATAATTAGTTCTCTAGTCATAATGTACTGTTATCGCAAAAGTAATAATGGTACCATTAGTGCTTTAGTAATGATGTATTATTGCTATATAAGTGGTGTTGGGAACCATTGGTGCTGTATTGATAGATTGCCACTGGTTGGAAGAACCACTATTGCTCTGGTAATGATGGAGTACTGTAGTGTTGTACTAATACTGGAGCACCATTAGTTCTGCAGAATGCCAGGGTACCATTAGCCGTGTATTAATGAAGAGGTACTGTAAATGTTGTTCTACCATTAGTTCCGTTTGTGCTGTGTTAATGGTGGTTCATCATTAACGGTGGGCCGACCTGCATTAATATGGAGCCCCAGTTGTGCTGTATTACAAATCGAGTACCATTAGCTGTGTACTGCCGGGAGTGGATGATTGCTGCCTCAGTACTGATGAAATACCATTAGTACCTGTATTAATCATGTTCCACTAATGACTGAGAACTATTGACGCTGTGTTAATGATGGAGTACCAAACTTCAGTAACGTTGGATTACTTTCAATGCTATCTTATTGATGGGGTACATTCATGCTACATTACCTGGTCTGAATCTTATGGTTTCAATGCACATCTCTTGAATTCAAGCCTTTATTTTGGAGAAGAGGGTTGGCTTTTGATTGAATCTGAAACCCTCCATCTGGATTCCAAAGGAATCTGAAATCATTATTGACGTCACAGCATGAAGGCTCTATCTTGTCCTCAGAATCCTAGAGAAAGAAGTCACAAAGTGTATGGGAGAATGGGGTGACCAGTTGTACTCTGCCTCGAGAGAGGACAGGGCAGTCAATCCTGTTCCTGCGTTATTCCCCAGTAACCGTGACAAGAATTTTTTATCCTTGGGACCGAGATGGCAATTATCACTTCAGCCCTTGCGTGCAGTAACTAATTGATTGGGTTTGGTATCCGTTAGCAGCTGGTTGCCATGGAGACATAACGCAGCACTTTCGGGAGAGAAGAAGAGAAAATGGGACAAATGATAATAGTAAATAATGAATCGTTGCAGGGTTGTTACACAATGGCTGGTGCTTGGTGAAAACACGAAGACTTCCATCTCCAGCTGAGTTTTGTGCAGGAGGGTGACACCATGGAGTTGATTGGGTAATTTCCCCGTTAATCATCATCCCCTCCCCATAAACAGCTGTAATTGATTCTATGCACAGACTTTCATAGAATTCATAGATTGTGACAGCACATTCAGCCCATCAGATCCATGCCAGCCCCTTGTGCAGAGTTTCACTTGAGATGAGATTAGATGTGAGCAGCTCTGGGCACCACACCTCAGGCAGAATGTATTGCAGAGAGGGCAGTGTTGGTTTACCAGGATGATTCCAGTACTCTAAGGGTTAAATTACGACATGACATGAGTTGGCACTGAATTCCTTGGAACTGATAGAGGTTTTCAAATTATTAACTGAACTAAAGGGTGGACAGAGGAAACTAATCTGGGGCGATGGGAGTCTGTGACTAGGGGGTGGTCTAAAATTTAAAGCCAGGGGTTCAGGAGTGAAGTTCAGAAACTTTCCTTCACACAAGGAACGATGGAAATTCGGAACTCCCTTCCACAACCTGTCATCATCACACTGTGTGTGGGATCTTGCTGTGTGAAGACTGGCTGTCGAACTTCCTACAGAACAACAGTGACAACCCTTCAAAAGTAGTTCATTGGCTGTTGTTAACCTCTTTAAGCTTGGAAGATGATGTTCCCTCTCTGTTCGTGTGTGTGTGTGTGTGTGTGTGTGTGTGTGTTTGTGTGTGTGTGGCTCTATGTGTGTAGCTGTGTGTGTCTGTCTGTCTGTGTATCTGTGTGTGTGCGTAGCTGTGTATCTGTGTGTGTGTGTGTGTGTGTGTGTGTTTGTGTCTGTGTATCTGTGCATGTATGTCACTGTGTGTGTAGCTGTGTATCTGTGTGTGTTGCTCTGTGTGTGTGTGTGTGTGTGTGCGTGCGTGTGTGTATGTCTGTGTGTGTCACTGTGTGTCTGTGCATGTGTCTGTGTGTGTGTCTGCGCGTGTGTCTGTGTGTGTGTGTGCATGTGTGTGTGTGTCTGTATGTATCTATGCATATATCTTTGTGTGTGAGTCTGTGTGTATATCTGTGTGTGTGTGTCTGTGCATGCGTGTGTGTGCGTGTGTGTGTATGTCTGTGTGTGTCACTGTGTGTCTGTGTGTGTGCGCGTTTCTGTGCGTGTGTCTGTGTGTGTGTGTGCGTGTGTGTGTGTATCTGTGTGTATATCTTTGTGTGTGAGTCTGTGTGTATATCTGTGTGTGTGTGTGTGTCTGTGCATGTGTGTGTGTGTGTGTGTGTGTGTGTGTGTGTGTGTGTATTTATGTGTGTCTGCGGTAAGCCTACTTTGCAACAGTGTAATGATGTCACAGAAAGATCATCAGTTTGTACCAACAACAGAGATTCAACATACAAATAGCAAGCATAGTGTCTTGTAAATAAACCTCTATTTCTCTGGATGTATCTCAAAGCACTCATGAAGGCACGGCAGCTATGAAACATCCGGGGACAAAATCTGAGCTTTTCTCTTCCTTTCCCTGGGAAGATGATGTTATGTGAATACTGCTGAACGGAGAACTAAACCACTGACAAATTTATAAGCTGGCAAGTTGGGGTCAGGCACCAGTATTTTTGTTACTAAACATTGAAGTGAAACTCAGACAATGATATCCAATGATAATTCAGCCAGAAGCCAATGTGAACTTAATCAGTGACCCACACATCACTGATTATTTCATTCTGTTGTGAGTGAGGACGGAGCTCAGGAGGTTTGGGGAATTTTATTAATTTGGGGAAAAAATGCAATTTGCAATAGCAAATGAGTTTGGCCTAAGGTTAAGATGGTCTTAACTAACAGCAGGGTAATTTAAATTAATGTCATTCTAAGGTCATCTTGCTGCTGCATGTGTTACACAGTGTGGCAAGTTTAATTTCAGAGTGGCACTGTCCTTACTGTAGGTAGACCAGAGTTGGATCATGGTCATTTAAAGTGTATTGTGGTCCTGCCTTTTATTACAGTTGGTGCAAGGAATCCCCACCAGTGTAAGGTGAGAAGCTGCCAGTTCAGTAACAATGCGGTGACACCACCTCAGCTTCCATTCTTTTCTGCTTTCGGAATATTTTGAGTTACTGTGGGCCTGATCAGCTAACTGGCAGTCACAGGAGTTGCTCCTGGGATTTGATCCCTCTGCTATTGAGAAGTGGCCGGATCAGTGGACTGGTTGGAGGTCACTGGTCGCTCACTCCACCGCTGGGAGCTGGGATCCTTGTGTCAGTGGGCAGTGGCCCCACAAGGTGGTAGGACTCCATTGAGATCTTTCAGCACAGCTAGACGGATGAGTGATGAGACGTCTGTGGGGGAGAGAGACCCCCACGTCCCAAGGTTTCCAGCTCAGGCTGGACTCTTGGGGGTGAAGGTGTGAGGAGCAATAGGGCGGGGGGAGGATGGTGAATTTGGTGAATGTTGCCCCAAGCACTGCTCATCAAGGCTGAGGCAATTTAGACCAAGCATCAACTGTTGCCAATCTAAATTTAATCATCTACCATTAACCTCCTTTTAACCTTTTCTACACTCCCGCTTCCTCGCCAGGGATCGATGTGGAGATCCTGATGCCATTTCCCTGCAGGGTCTGGTTTAGGTTGGGGAGTGGGGTGGTGATGGGCGTTGTCTGAAGACAGGGCCAAAGGTTGTCAGCAGAGGGGTCCACCTGTGAGAGGATCGAAGTGATATCATCAGCACACAAGGGCCACTCACATGACCTCCCCACAATGAACATGGTGCTGGATGGTGTGTGCCCTGGGGTCATTCATAGCAAAGCGTGGGAGCACCCAGTCCAGATGAAGGGTCTCAACCCAAAATGTCAACTGTCCACTGCTCTCCACAGATGCTGCCTGACCCGCTGAGTTCCTCCAGTAGACTGTGTGCTGCTCCAGATTCCAGCATTGCTGTCTCTCTTGTGTCTCCACTTTGCTGCTCCACTGCGGTCTCTCCAAGGTACATCCACCCTGAAGAAGTCTCCCTCATCACTTCACCGGGAGTTCAGTCAACTGTCCATTTCCCTCCATAGATGCTGCCAAGCTCCTTCTGTGTCTTGTGTGCTACTACCCAGGTCAATCCCAATTCCCTGCTCTTGCTCTACAGGGCTCTTCCAATTCTTAATCTATTCCAGTAATGTTGATGGAGGGAAAATATTGTTATGAATACAATGTGCATGCATTGTGTTCTGAACATGTCTTATAAAATTGCCTTGGCTTACCCCCAATTAATCAATATTATAATAAAATTCTTTCACTAATGTAGCCTTTGGCTTTAGGACAACATGATGTTGCTCTCATGTATTATTTTTAAAAGTTTCCATTGCTTTCAGCATCTTAAAACCTTTCTAAGATTGTATCACAGCAAATGTTAGTGGTTTCCTAAGGAATATAAATCACAACAGATTCATAACTGTTTGACAACAAGTGGCATTTCTGTTCAGTAAACAGCACAGCAGTTCATTTTCTTCTAGAAATAATATCCAGCGGTTAATTAATTTGGGAAAGAGAGCCAAACATTTTAATAAGGTGGATTGCCAAGAGTGAGTTAAATTTACATTTTAGACTTTTAATCTTTGTATCTGGATTTAATTTCATCATTATGAAGGTTACACTAAAAATAACTGTAATAATAAAATTGTTATGTAATTATGAACAGCAGGCATACAATTATATAACTTCAGATAGAATCATTCAAGAAAAGCTTTAAAAATAATTACATTACCAGCAGAGATTAAAATCAGATCCAGGAACTTCTATGAGAGTTTGAAGAATTTGAAACACTTTCTAAAATTCTTTTCCTTGGTGATATGGCTTTAATAAAGACAATATGAAAACATAATAAAACCACCTGGCTTATGCAACCCACCATCTAATGTCTTGGGCAGTTCCTTAGTTTGAATTTATCTAATATCTAAGGAACGGTCGTGCAAATATTCTCCCAGACTCCCAAAGGTAACTGTGCAATACCTCATTATTTGATCTTACTTTGCTTTTTGCACTGTGGCAGTGTGCATCCTATCAGTTCCCCAGAGTGACGTCTCCCAGATGTTGGTGGAGTGACCATCAGTTCCTTGCAGGGACCAGGAATGAATGATTTTGCATTGCAATTTAATTTAGAAAATCTCTGGTGTTTTACATTACTATTACGGCGATGCACATGCAGTGGTCAAAGTACAGGAATGGACTGCTCATGATACAATTGCAAAAATGTCCGGCCATGTGACAGCTCAACCAGTGTGGACAGTGCAGGTCACCACACTGCAAGAAGGATGTGACCTCGCTGAAGAGGTGCTGAGGGTGTTTACAAGCACGTTGGCAGGGCTGGTGAATTATAGTTCTAAGGAAAGACCGACTAGGCTGGGGATATTTTCTTTGGAACAGCTGAGACTGAAGGGAAATTTAATCGAGGTGTATAAACCATGAGAGATCAGACCAGGGAACAGGAAGAATTTACTTATCTTGGCAGTGAGGCCAACAGCCAGGGGAACATTTAAAGTAATTGACAGAAGGATTAGAGGGGGGTGAGGAAAAATGTTCCATGCGGGTGGAATCTGGAACGCGCTGCCTGATAGGGAGATGGAGGAAGAAACCTTCACCACACTTGCAAAGTACCTGGATGAGCAGCTCAAGAGGTGTGATCTGCAGTGTGTGGGCCCAGAACTGCGAGGATTAGCTCTGCTGTTGGCTGAAGAGCTCGTTCTGTGATGTATACCTGACCATAAAAATATTAATAACGCCAGTGACACACAGTACCAGACCACTGTCAGTAAGATAAGATAAGATATCTTTATTAGTCACATGTACATCGAAACACACAGTGAAATGCATCTTTTTGTGTAGAGTGTTCTGGGGGCAGCCCGCAAGTGTCGCCACGCTTCCGGCGCTAACATAGCACGCCCACAACTTCCTAACCCGCACGTCTTTGGAATGTGGGAGGAAACCGGAGCACCAGGAGGAAACCCACACAGACACAGGGAGAACGTACAAACTCCTTACAGGCAGCAGCAGGAATTGAACCCGGGTCGCTGGCGCTGTAATAGCGTTACGCTAACCACCACACTACTGTGCTGCCAATATACATATCATGGACCAAGACTTTCATAAGGCATTGTAAAAATATGAATTATTCACTTGCACAGACTGTTACAAAACGTAAGTGCTTCTACTGAGCCATAATATTCCACAAAAACAATTAGTTAACACACTGCGCAAAGGCAGTGATTTCTGTGTTTGCATAAAAAATGAGTGTGATTGACAGTGAATTTCAAGGCATTATTCCGGGCAATTAATCTTATAAAAATCAGGAATGGATTTGAGGAGTTGGTTTGCATTGGATCTGATCAGACTGGATGAATTTATTGTCACATACACCAGGGTGCAATGAAATTCCTTGCTCACATGAAGCTCACAGAGTAAACAGTGTACATGGTCATAATACAACAACAAATATGGCAACAAGCACAAAACAATGCAACGGTGCAAAGTACAGTCGTGCAGTCTGAAGTAGTGCAGAAGGAAATGCTAAAGTGACAATAATGGAATAACTGAGAGGGGGAGAGATAAAACTCCGAGAAGGTGGCAACACCACTGGGAAGCTGGTGTGACAGAGGTGACTGGTTCAGAAGACTATAGCAGTGGGGAAGAGGCTGTTCTTGAGTCCGGATGTTTGGTTACTGTCGACTAGTCCTCCGCAAGGGTGGCTGAACATTTACATTTCTGGGCTTTTTTTTTCCTGGTATCCTCCTTTGATTCCCAGGTGATAATTCTCTCCCTCCAGGCAGTAGGCACGTCCTGTAGAACTGCTCAATAGTGAGCCTCGTGGTGACAGTCTTGCCAAGAATGACCTCTGACTGATAAGTCAGGGCAAGGATCAGAAATCCAGACTTCCAAAAATGTAACTCATGTTGGGTGAAAGTTGGTTAGAGGCAGGGCTGCAGGCACCAACTCAACTCAACAACCCTCCCCAGAGTTTCTCCACCCCTGTAAAAGATCCAGCCACTTCTTCCAGAACTCCAAAAGTTTTCCTGCTGCTGGCTCAGCTCCCACTTGGTAGCAGGAATCTTCCAGGAAACCTCTCTGGGATAAAGATAGAGCCTTGACAGATGACAATGGGCAGAGGGTCAGAGGAAGGGAGAATGGCCTTTCTGCAGCAGCTCAGTGAATCTCAGGATCAAGTCCCACTCCTGAGAATGAAATACTGAGCCAGACTCCACTCCAGTGCAAGGCAGTCAGAGTTCTGCACTGTCGGAGATGGTGTATTCAGGTGAGATCTTCAGATGAGCTCTTGTCTGCACCCTCCCTTGCAGAAACTCCTGTGGGGCTTTTCTAAAGAGCAGGGAAGCTATTCTGGGCTAATATTCATTGCTCACAATATGATGAAAACAGATTATCTCAGG
Source organism: Pristis pectinata (assembly GCF_009764475.1). Classification (NCBI taxonomy): domain Eukaryota; kingdom Metazoa; phylum Chordata; class Chondrichthyes; order Rhinopristiformes; family Pristidae; genus Pristis; species Pristis pectinata. Next base: position 30,930,288 of record NC_067430.1, read on the forward strand.
ATGTGGGGGTTGGGCAGGAGAGGATCAGCCCTGAACGTTGAATGTTGTCTCCCGCTTCCTTTCCCTGCATCCTCAGTTGG